>NW_028261383.1:161833122-162048122 GCF_051295495.1 Thamnophis sirtalis
GCATGCACAAAGGCTAGCTGATTACTGAGTGCACCAGAAACCCAGAAGAGGAACGGGTGATGCCGCACTTGCCAGGTGACATGGCTCCACGTACCACTGTGGGCACGCGTGACTTAGGTTGGCCATCATGGCCCTATATCAAGAAAGTAACGTTCCAGTAATTTTTTCCCTGACTTCCATTTTAAAAAGGGCTGATAGTTCTAGCAGTTCTAGCCCCTTAGCAGCATGTGAAGACCCTGGGACTCTCAGTTAAAAAGGCTTTTTAATTTTTTTTAAAATTAGAATTTATCAATACAATTAAAGTATGCAAAATTAAATGAAGATTAAGGAAGAGAAACAAATACGGATAAGATAAAAGAAAAGAAGGGAAGAAAGAAAGAAAATATAGAATTAGGTCTTTCCTTTTTATTGAGTAATTGCCATCTTATTCTTTCCTTTTCTTTCCTCTTTGACCCCTTTAAAATACCAAATCCATAAATCATCAATTTAGTCTTCTCTTCTTTCAACAAAAAGTCTATAAAAGGCTTCCAGTCTTTTAAAAAAGTCTTTGCCATTTCCCCCCCTTCTCTGACCAAATTGTTCGGCCTTGCCATTTCCACAAGCTTCATTAATTTTATAAACTGGTCTTTTACTGTGGGTACTTCATTATTCTTCCATTTTTGGAATAATCTTGCTGCAGTTATTATGTACAATATTAATTCCCCATATTTCTTTTCAATTTCATTGTCTATAAACCGCAATAAAAATAGTTCATTGTCGTATTAATCTGCAGTTCCTTTTGTATCCCAAAGGTGCTTTTTCAAAAGGGAACTGGACTTTGTTTTTCTTTGAAGGCATTTTTCTTTGAAGACCTTTCACTTCTCATCCAAGAAGCAAAACATCTTCAAGGAAAAAACCAGAAAGTCCAATTGCCTCTGGAAAAAGCACTTTTGGGACAACCATGACCTGGATGACTGAGAATCCCCATAGACAGTTATCTTTTTTTATCATATGCATTTTTTTTTACCTTTTCACAAATCCACCATGCATGGTAGAAATATCCCTCTTCCTTTTCATACTTCGCACTCCGTGAACATTCTTGTTGTATGCAAAACTGTCACTGTGCTCTTCAAATGCTTTGGATTTTAACGTTGGTCAGTCTTAGCCAACATGGCCAGTGGAAATGATATACCTATTTGCCAAAAGAGCCCTATAAGAGCAAACTGCAGAGTAGGAGTTCCATTACTTTTTCCTTTTAAAAAAGGGCAATGAGAAGAATTCTGAAGAGGGGAGAACAGTAGCATCCTTGCAGTAAGAGAGCATTTTAATCTGCCATCCCTACAGGGGAAAAGGCATAGGGATTCTGTGTAGGAAGTGTGTTGAGATATATTTGATTACGTGTGCAAAGTTCATTCTCTTGTTCTCTTATGAGGTGGTACAGTAGTTAGACTGCACTACTGCAGATTACTTCTGCTAACTGCTGATTGCTAGCGGTTTGGCAGTTTGAATCTCACCAGGCTCAAGGTTGACTCAGCCTTCCAGCTTTTTCAGGTTGGTAAAATGAGGACCCAGATTGTTGGGGGCAATAGGCTGACTCTGTAAACCGCCTAGAGAGGGCTGTACAAGCACTGTAAGGCGGTATATAACCCTAAGTGCTATTGCTATCTTTGCTTGTCAAAGAACAAATCTTGTAGCTACTATGCAGTAACTCTTCTCCTTTTCCAGGGAGTTAAAATTCAGATTTTTGTTTGCTGACTAACCTACTCCTTGGATCTAGATACATTTTTTTAAATATCATTTTTATTCAGCATTTTTAAACATTAAAATCACAATTACACTTTTACAGCTTTCCGCTATCGGTATTCTTTTTTTTTTTACATTTCTACTTTTCCATTCTATGGCCTATTGTTTTTATACATATACCTCCTCATTTCATGATTATTATTTTTAGAATATATACAACATATATACAGCATTTACATCTCTCTTGATTTTTGAATATATACCATCTCCTTTTGTTATATTTTCTATGCACTCATTATACATTAATTTCACATCTCTTTTCAAGCCAATTATGCCACCTATTCCATATCTTATAATACTCTGTTTCCATTCTATCCCTTAGTTCCATCGTTGATTTATCCATTTCCCTGCATTCTAGCACTTTTTTTAATGATCTCTGCATTTGAGGGGATGGTTTTTTGTTTCCAGTTTTGGGCAAATGAGATTCTGACTGTGGTAATTATATGAAGCATAATATATTGAATGTAAAACAATACTACCAGTACCATCAGTATTTGCACGGACACAAAAACAGGAAGAAGATAGACCTCTACCTGAAACAGGTGATACTGCTGCATCAGGAAAACACTCTTTGGCAGTGGCTCATCTTGGAAAAGGGGATGGGTTTTACAGATTGGAAGGTATCTGGAATCCCCATAGAGGAATCCACTAGTAAAGGCATTCCCCTTCAATGGTTATGCAGCGTCTCTTTAAAGGGAAGCGCATAGTAGGGATGGGAGACTCATGCCATCCAGTCAGAGGTGGGTTCCTACCAGTTCGCACCTATTCGGTAGAACCGGTTCATCAAATCTACTGAACCGGTTAGAAGAGGTTCCACCAGTGGACCCGGAAAGCAGGCCACACCTACAGAAGAGGTTCCAAATTTTTTTGAAACCCACCACTGGTCCTTGGATATGATTATTCAACACTATCATGCTCATATTTATAAAACTCAGTGCCTCTGTGAAAGGTAAGGATGACTACTGCGTTTGTGGTGCAATCAGAACATTGCGTGTGTTGAAGTTGTTTTAATGCAAACCAAAGATGCCTTTAAAAAAACAAGTTTACATCCTATTCTTATGCATGCCAGTGCTGTGTGTGAGGTAATTTAAGGTGGTTCTGGCAAGTGTCGTTGGCATCTTCATATCCGGTCACATGGGCGGCAAGCCACTCCCATCCAGTCACATGGGCGGCAAGCCACTCCCACAAAGGAGGCCACACCCACAGAGTAGGTTCGAACAATTTTTGAAACCCACCACTGCATCCAGTCAACTGTTGCCAGCCCCTGCAATAGGACCTCTGGTTTGATTCTGGTATTGTGTTTTGGACTCGCAGAAACCATACAGAGCTATCACAACCTAACCTAGGGCAAGCCTGGGTCTACAGTGTTCAACATTTTCATGTTTCTAATTTACAGGTCTGTTTGGAACCCCGGGCGCTTCTTCTCCCCAATTGTTTCACACTGTTCTTTTCTGTTAGCCAAATACAAAAACACTATTAGTTATGCTAGGGCTGCTATGGTGCAATTAATTTCCTTGTCAGAGACTCTAAATCACACAGCTGACAGTCCAGTTTGCAGCTCTTCCCTGCTATTTCTGAAGTAGCAACATGTCAGTTGAGTTAGTATTGATTGTTCTCTCTTCCCACACATCTCCCAAGTCTTGTTTATCCATATGATTGTACTGACAACTGTCAATTGGAGCTTTTATGGCTGTCTTGTTTCTGGAGTCCATCCCTCTCCAGGGATGTTCTTTTACTTACATATTGAATT
Organism: Thamnophis sirtalis; assembly: GCF_051295495.1. Classification (NCBI taxonomy): domain Eukaryota; kingdom Metazoa; phylum Chordata; class Lepidosauria; order Squamata; family Natricidae; genus Thamnophis; species Thamnophis sirtalis. Next base: position 161,836,655 of record NW_028261383.1, read on the forward strand.
CATGTCCATGGTTTCGTATCTAAACTAATTAAAATATCAAAGGTTTTGAGAATTGGCTTAGATTTGTCCTGAAGTTCTTTGACAGTGCTCAACACAGGGTCAACATGGAGCAAGATAAATTTTCTTGAAAGAAGTTGTCCTTAGAACACTTCATTGTGAACCTGGGTGTTCACACATCTTCCTTGTCTTCTTTACCTGCTGGAGTATTGGTGGAATATTCATACCAAACAGAATGTGATATGTTTTGTTGCATTTTACACAACCACTGAGGTGGATCTACAACTCCCATACCTCCAGAAAATGGAATTAATATATGTTTGGGTTTCATATTTGCAGGGAAGGTCCCCACACACACAAGGAGAAAGCTAAATAGCCAAGTTGATGAGTTTTGAGGTATGTTTTATTTTTAAAAAAGAAGCAGCCATGTTTCCAATAGGATCTTTGGACACAAAGACCAGGAAACAAACAGGTGGTGTAGAAGACTTCTTCTTAACCTGGACAGCCATTGCCACTTGGAAAAGACTAGGCAACCCATGGTTCTCCAGATGTCCTAAACTACAACTCCACTATCCACTCTGTCTCTAAACAATTCTGCTTTGAACTGTTAGGAGCTGAAGTTCAGTGACAACTGGATGTATAGTAGGTATCCACTCAAGAAAATAGTGATATAGGAGAAGATGAGGAAGTGTCTGAGGGCGGAGTCATGGATGGAATCAGCCTGGAGTTGTTAGGTTTCCACAAGTCCAGCCATTCCAGAAAATAGTCATATAGGAGGAGATGAAGTAGTTACTGAGGGCGGAGTCAAGGGAGGAATCAGCCTGGAATTTTTAGGTTCCCACAAGCCCAGCTGCCCCTTGAATTCCATTAACTCTTATCTAGCGCCAGCTTAGTGCTGACCCTTCCTTGACTAGATTCTTGTGTTTAGACATGAGCAATACATCTTCTTAACTGGAACTTAACATGTGGTCCTGATTCTTGACAAGTAGCAATAAAGGGCAATTCTCATACTTTCCTACAAACCTTCTGAAAGCATCTGATTGACTAAAATGGGGAAACATCCTGGCCTAAATGGGATTAGGGGTTTGTTCAATTTAGAATACTTTTTGTATTCTTTTATACTTTACTGTTTAGATGTGAGAGCCAATTTGGTTTAGTGATCAAGGCACTAGGCTGGAAACTGGGAGACCGTCAGTTTTTAGGTTTTAGTCCTGCCTTGGGCATGATCCAGTTGAATGACCTTCAGCCAGTGAGTGTCTCTCTCTCTCTCTCTCTCTCTCTCTCTCTCTCTCTCTCTCTCTCTCTCTCTCTCTCTCTCTCTCTCTCTCTCTCTCTCCTCCCTCCCTCCCTCCCTCCCTCCCTCCCTCCCTCCCTCTCTCTCTCTCTCTCCCCTTAGGAAACAAGCAATGACAAAACATTTCTGAAATCTTGCTAAAAATCTTCATGTTCAGTAAGTTGCCAGGGGTTAAGAAGACTGTCTCGGAGGGAGAGAAAGAAAGAAAAAGAAAAGAACCCCCCCCCCAATGTTTCTTAGGAACATAATGAGCTTAGCTCACTTTTCAAAAGCCATTGTATTCCTCCACTTAATTTCCTAAAATCAGAACAGAAGGCTGGTTTACCTGGACAACATGATATAAGATATTTAGAATTCTCTAAATAATTGCCGGAGCATTTAAGGTCTGTTCCTTCTTCTCAAGCGGAAGATCTGACCTGGGATCAGATTCTTCTGCAAATGTAATTTAAGTTTTGCGGCTTGAGCAGAGCTTCTGTATGAAGTGATGTACTCAGTGGGCATTTAACTGCAGCTCACACCTGCTGCCGACTTTGTGTTTGACAGCAATTGAGTTCTTAAAGCCCTGGGCTATTTCAAATTGAGGCTATCATGATCTCGCCAGGATTTTTTTCTTAAGTGAAGTGTGTCTTTGGACCAGTGTTTCTCTTTCCTCCACTGAACTGATTTTTTTTTGGGGGGGGGGAGGGGGTGTCAGGCCCGGAAGCCATCTTTTGCATTGGGCCTTCAGGCCTGATGGGGGGGGGGGATCTCAAAAACATGGATTGGATAACTCTCTCATTTTTCGTTAATATATGACAATGGTTTGAATGAATGCTGCTTGCATAAGGTTGATTTGATTTGTCTTCTGAATTTATAAAAGAAATAAAAGGAGATGGGGGCGGGAGAGAAGAATGTGAACTAAGTGGGTAGTCTCTCAGAAAGCTGCTAGAGTACTAACATGCAGGGAGAGAGAGGGGGAAAAAATCTGTTAATTTTAAGCTTGGTTAAAAGTAGAATGGAGAATGGGGAGAATTGAATAGACCCGTGATGGCAAATCTATGGCACGTGTGCCACGGCTGGCATGCGGAGCCATCTCTGAGGACATAGACCGATTAGATTCCACAGATCTAATAGACCGATTAGATCCCACAGATTAGGCTCCTCCGAATTCCATCCACTGGCCAATGCCGACTGGCGACCACCCGGAGGAGGGCCTTCTCTGTGGCTGCTCCGGCCCTTTGGAACGAGCTCCCCCGTGGAGATTCGAACCCTCACCACCCTCCAGGCCTTCCACAAAACCCTTAAAACCTGGCTGTTCCGACAGGCCTGGGGCTAATGAGCTTTTGTCCCCTCTCGAATGGTATGGTTGTTGAGTGTTTTAAATTGTGGTATTGTTTTGTTCGTGTTCTTTTTTTCCTTATTTGTACCCCCCCCCCCGACTTGGGTTGTGAGCCGCCCTGAGTCCCCTTCGGGGAAAAGGGCGGCATAGAAATATAATAAATTCAATTCAATTCAATTCAATTCGACATGCGAGCCGCTAGATCAGCTGTAGCATGCATGCACACGCTGATGAGCTGATTTTCGGACTTTGAAGAGTTCCAAAGGGCCCGGGAAGGCTGTTTTCGCCTGTCCCAGGCCTCAGGAAAGCCTCCAAAGCCTAGGGAAGGCAAAAAATGGGCCTATCGGGCCTACCGGAAGTTCGGAAATGGGCCAGTTCCAGCATCTGGAAGGTCTCCTGGGGGCCAGGGAAGGCTGTTTTCATCCTCCCCAGGCTTCAGGAGGGTGGGTGGGGAGTGATGCATGCATGCACAGGGGAGGTGAGGCAGTGGGGTGGTGATGAACTGGGGTTGTGAGGGGGGATTGAATTATGGGTATGGGCATGCGCATGGACGCTATCACACACACAAACATGCTTTTGGCACCTGAGCCAAAAAAGGTTAGCCATCACCGGAATAGACTGTATCTCCTAAATTGGGAGGGTAAATAGCATTTTTCTTTGCTCTTTCTCTCCTGGGAATATCAACAAAGCAGTGAAATTAAATATTATTATTTTCTTCCCGTGTCTTTGAAATCTGTCAGCAACTCTAAAACACTTCGGACTGAAGAATTGTTCCTCATCCTCATTGCCAGCATTCCTAATTTTATTCTTAAATGCCGGTAAGAGCAGGAAAAATGTCCAGAGAATTTCCAGCTGAGCAGGTTTCAACTTGCTCCTGTGGCTGTATAACGGCTGCTTGAATGGGAAGAATCAGCATGCAAAGCTTTCTGCAGCTTGGAGCTGTCAGCTTCTGGTCAGTCTTCAGCACTTGACACAGAAGCAGTGACGAGGGGTGGGGGAATAAGAGAGAAAAGTGGCAGGTTCAAGAGAGGGAAAGTTGAAAGCTTTGCTTTTGCTCAGATGATAACGCATCCAGATAGCGTCCAGATTTTCAAATGTTGCTGAGAAGGATGCTTCCCCCCTCCCCTCCCCTCCCATTCCTATTGCTCACCTCCTGCTCATAGCAACAGTGAGGATAGCTGAAGTCTCTTGCCAGCTTCAATAAGTAGAAAAGGTGAGTTATATAAAAGGCTATCTGACCTGCTTTTTAACTGAAAATCGTTGGAGCTAACCACCATGATACAAGGGATCTCTATTTTCTTTTTTAACACCGCCACTTTCAAGCGTCCAATTATCCCCGGTTTCTAAAGAGGAATTGTTCAGCCATTTGAGCCGGTGCTACAGGCAGCATCTCCACTGCCTGATAATGTAGTAGCCGTGTCTCTACTGTGGTTTGCATCTCTAGAAAGAGGGGGACAATCTAGTTGCTTGCTAAAGAAAAATAAGATGGGATTGCATATTTCTTCCTGTTGACCTTTTGTCAATCTCTTCTGGCAATAATGACCCCATGGCTTTCCTAGCCAGACTGCGACCTTTAACGAATACTTGGTGTTAGCTGTCATGGTCACCTCTGATTCTATTTTTTCTTTGTGTCTCTGGACTTTAGCAACTGCTTGCTCAAATCAAATCATTTATGTTGTATTCTCCAAGCACCAGATAACCTTTACATTTGCAATTTGACTTGTGTTCTGCTCTTCTGCTGCCCTTGCTTGCTTTCTCTAGTCAGCTCCATCCATGCCAAGAGGTCCATGCCATGATCTTCCTGACTATTCCCAAGGTGATGATTTAACCAGATGACAGTAGCCTGAAATCATGTCAGAAGCCTCCCTGTCCCCTATAGTAATCCAAATATTAATAGATCAAGGATTGTTGTTGTTGTTAGTTGCGAAGTTGTGTCCGACCCATCGTGACCCAATGGACAATGTTCCCGCAGGCCTTCCTGTCCTCCACCATCCTCTGGAGTCCATTTAAGCTCACACCTACTGCTTCAGTGACTCCATCCAGCCACCTCATTCTTTGTCGTCCCCTTCTTCTTTTGCCTTCAATCGTTCCCAGTAAGTCCTTAAAGGATGCCTGGTTGTAACTCAGAATTTCCCCATCAGAATTTTGTTTTCTCTAACCCAGTACCTACAGTTACCAGTACTTATTAGGTATATGGCCTGCTATTTTGCACAAATTAGCATTCAAGATGACTTCATTGTTTAAAACAAAAGCATAAGATCTAGAATATAAAATTAAAATAAGTAAAATCAAAATTTGATCCACAATCAAATATGTAATGCCTTTATCTAGCTACTGGGAAAGTGGGCGCTAAGAAAGTCTCCCTAGATATTATATAGCATCCCATAAGCTGGGAGCCACACCAGAAAAGGTCTTCTCCAACATATAGGGTAAAAGAGCCTCTGGCAGGTGAGTTTCTTCAAAAGGATTTGCAATTTGATCAAAATCAATTGTCAGATTGATAGAAGAAATAGTCCCTCCAATAGTCAGGTTTTAAACTCTGTTAGGCAGTGCTTCTCAACCATGGCAAATTTTAAGACGTGTGGACTTCAATTCTCAGAATTCCTCAGCCAGCATATTGGCTGGGGGAATTCTGGGAATTGAAGTCCACACATCTTAAAGTTGTTAAGTCGAGGGACTCATGCAATTTATGTACCCTGAATAAATTATCATCAACATTTTGCAGTAGATAATATTCTTTTAAAACCCCTCTGAAGCATAATCTAGACAAGTCATGGATAACCATTACCAAGTCCAACTTTTGCAACTCTAGTCATAATTTGTGAAGGTTCACTTCTTGGTGTACAGTTGCTCAGTTATTTCCTGGTTCTTTGTGATCCAATAGGCATCTGTTGGAAGCTCTTTAAGTTCTTGTAAGTTTCTGTTCTTGCCTCTGCACTATGTGCTTAAAATAATTAAGCCTTAACTTCATTAGTATTGCTTTCAGTGAACAATCTTGTTTCACTTAAATCTAGTACTAAACAATTCATTCTTCTTGCAGTCCAAGGTATTTTCAGCAACTTTCACCACTGCAACTCAAAGGATTCGATTTGTCATTGTTCAGCCTTTTACAGTACAGCTATATGTTACAACTGAGAGAACTATGGCTTTAATAATGTGTGCAATTGTGTGGACAAGTTGTTCACAAATTAGCATTTTCCCTATGTCTGCCATCACCCTTCACAGCACAGTCTTTATTTCATCCTTGTACTTTTATGTCTAGGAAGATAAAGTCTGTTACTACTGTACTTTTAATGACTTTTCCATCCACTGGAATAGCATTGCCTGTTGATATAATCTAGATATACTCTTAGTTGTTTGCTATCTAGCAGAACATTGGAATTTGCATTCTCTTGATCTCTTTTAACCTTCCTTAAGTCTTCCTCTCTTCCAGCATCCAAAGATCTGAGATTGGTGATGGTTTTTCACAGTTCACAAATCCAAAGGCAGCGGAGGATCAAGGAGCACTCAAGGATCACACCTGTGTGTGTGTGCATACAACACTATCCAAAACAGGCCTTGCCTAAAATCCTTGAATCCAATTCCTCCTTACCAACAAACCCTCTATTGTTTCCGGATTTAATTTCAGCTGATTTTTTTTAAATCCAGCTGATTGGTAAAAGGAGGCAGTTGAAATATGATACAGTAATTGGTTTCTTAGAGTTGGCTAGGAAGGGGAAATGGTGATCTAACACTTGGCAATCTTCTCTAATGGTTTCATCTAGCTGTTGAATTAGAAGTGGGGATCAACTGGAACTCTGTGCAACATCAGAAATCTCTGGTCTACATTTCATAGATTACCTATTTTCCTGGCATTTCCTTCTGGTCACAGCCCAACAACAAGGACTGGAAATGCTACAAGCTAGTTGTTCAAGACTCAGCAGAAAGCATATAACCCATAAGGACATCACAGAGGTGGTATTCAGCAGTTTCTGAACAGTTCCAGAGAACCGGTAGTAGAAATTTTGAGTAGTTCAGAGAACCGGTAAATACCACCTCTGACTGGCCCTGCCCCCATCTCTTCTCCGCCTCTTGAGTTCCAGCTGATCGGGAGGGAATGGGGAATTTTTCAGTAACATTCCCCTGCCATGCCCACCAAGCCACATCCACCAAGTCATACCCACTAATCCATGCCACACCCAACAAGCCACGCCCAGAGAACTGTTAGTAAAAAGTTTTAAATCCCACCACTGGGACACCATGATTCACTGTAAAGGAATTGACACATTTGGCAGAGCATTCATATTGTGGGAAGAAATATGTATCTGGTTCAGATCTGAGCTGGGAAAAAGTCACTGGGAACATGGAGGCTGGAGGCTGATTGGAAAGAGGGTCCATTTATTGATGGACAGAACCACCAGGGTTTGTGGTTCTGGTGCAGCTGACTTTCTACAAGATCATCTAATTTCTGTGCAGGTCTTTCACTGAAATGACTAAAACATTTAAAACAGTGTCTCCAGCCCAATCCTAATTGAAATAATCTTAGATAAGCAGCTTCATCTAAAGGAATGGGAAGCTGTGAGACCACCACCTTCTCAATCATCTTGGCCAGGAACATATCAAATGTGGGTTTTTTTATTTTGAAAAGGCAACTGGACTGATTTTTTTAAAGAAAAAAAATATCTGGATGACTGAGAATTTTCATAGACACTTGGTCAGGAACATTTAAAGCTAGTCTCAACACCTTTTAACTGAGCCAAAATAGAACAATGAGTTAAGAATTCTGAGAATTAGTTGAACACATTGGCAAAAAATGATTGGGGAAGCATGATTCAATTATGGAGAAATTACTCTAATTGACTTTTCCCAATGGTAGTGTTGCTTCTTCCACAATAAAGGAAATTGTTAACTAGGTAGCACGACAGGAAGACCAAGCAAGTTTCTCTTTAAAATAAAAATAGTTTGCAAATAACAAAACCAAACCAGCATATCATTGCCTGACATGTATTACCCGACATATAATGGCTGTACATCACCTTATAGAGAGAGTACCAGTGTAAGGGCTGGTGGAAATAGCCAGGAGAAAATTATCCCTTTCAACTTACCTGCCCAGTTTAAAGATAAGAAAAGGTTTCAAGGTTTATTAGCATTTGTATGCCGCCCACTCCCTAGAGACTCTGGGTGGCTTACAGATCAAAAGGGGGACATATAAAAATTAAAAGGAAAACAAACATTAAAATTACACAACATTCATACAGCTTAGAGTGGGGCTGGATAAAATCAACAGCCCCAGGCCTGCCGGAACAGCCAGGTCTTAGTCACTTTACGGAAGGCCGGAAGAGTAGTAAGGGTCCGGATCTCTACGGGGGAGATCGTTCCATAGGGCTGGAGCAGCTACAGAGAAGGCCCTCCCCCGGGGATCTGAAAAGGATCTGAAGGTGCAGAAGGATAGTCCTTCCCCCCCCCCCCCCCGTGTGCCTTTGGAAATCTTATTGAGATTTTACTATATTCTTCTGTAACATGTATAATACATGAGGGTGCTTTCAGGCCCTTGAATATTTAGTCCCCTCTCCTTTCTCTCTCTCTCTCTCTCTCTTTTTCTTAATTCCTGATACAGCTCTGAGCTGGAAACAGACATGGTAGGGCAGCTCTCTTGCTGAAGTGCAATTGTGAGATACAGTATAGAAACAAGCCACCCACCCACGTGTTACATAAACAAGTTACATAAAAGCCCAGCATCAGAAACAATTGACAAAAACTGCAATTTCAAGAAGGAGAAATAACCTGCGGCTCTATTGTCTGCTAATCATTCATTCCTGCACATTAGATGATGAGGACACTGGTGGCGATGACGATGACAACGACAACAACAACAATTTTTAAAGGCAAAGTCATACCAAGCTGAAACCCAATCTTAACACATTCAAAGGCTAAGACATTTGAACATTTTGGGGTCTGATTTCATAAGTTTGTGGAGCTTGAAAGGTTGTCATTAAAATGTTGAGCAGCTGGAAACAAAGCTTTCCTGCGAGATGAATCAGGTATGTTTCTACTTTAAATTTCTATCAAGAATCTAGAAAGAAGATGGCAATTGCAGAAAAACCATGGACGGGGATTGGCTGCAATTACCATCTGCTTTCTAGACTCTTGGTAGAAACTGAAATTTTACGAAGCAGCAATGCTTTTGATATGTTTTTCCTTCTTTCTTAACAGATTTCTGCTTTCTTTAGGTCCATGAATGTGTGTATGATTATTAACCAGCCACAATACTATATAGAAACCTTCCCTGATTTACTTTCAATTTTGTTATGTCCCCATATTCCTAAGTTTGCACGTGGGGCCTAAAACCTCCAAAAATTGTCACATCAGGGGTGGCATTCAGCAGGCTCTGATCAGTTCTGGAGAAGCGGTAGCGGAAATTTTGAGTAGTTTGGAGAAACAGTAAATACCACCTCTGACTGGCCCCGCCCCCATCTATTCTCTGCCTCCCGAGTCCCAGATGATTGGGAGGGAAATGGGGATTTTACAGTATCCTTCCCCTGCCACGCCCACCAAACCATGTCTACCAAGCCACACCACGCCCACCAAGCCACGTCCACAGAACTGGTAGTAAAACATTTTGAACCCCACCACTGCCACCGATGTTAATTTTTAATGAATAGAATAAGAATTATTATGTGTGGAGGTTTAAGGAGTTGTCTTGTTAACTATGTTAACTTAATGTTTATTTAATAAGATGTGTTGATTCAGGATCCACCTAGTTTCTGAAATGCAGAGCCCAAAGGCCATTGTGTGATAAGGGCCCCAAATAGGCTGCTCCCTCCCCATTAAGTCATATTTATTTATTTTATTGATTTATTACATGCATTTGCCATCCATCTCATATTGAAATGACCCTGGGAGGATATATTCTGGAGAGTGAAGTTATATGGTCTATCTGACAACAGATGTAGATCTTTCTTACAGATCCAGCTCTACAGGGGAAGAAAAGGTAAAGGAAATAACAGTTTTGATTTAAAAATAAATTAAATTAGTTACGTCGAGTCTAGTGAAAAGGACTAGGGGTGACATGATAGCAGTGTTCCAATATTTGAGACTGCCACTAAGAAGAAGTGGGGCAACCTAATCCCTAAAATGCCTAAAAGTAGGACAAGAAGCAATGGATGGAAACTAATCAAGGAGAGAAGCAATCTGGAACTAAGGAGAAATTTCCAGACAGTGAGAATGATTAATCAGTGGAACAGCTTGCCTTCAGAAGTTGTGGGTACCCCAACTTCTTTTAATAAGAGAATGGACAGTCATTTGTCCAGGATGCTATAAGTTGTCCTGCCTGAGCATGGGGTTGGACTAGAAGACCTTCAAGATCTCTTCCAACTCTATTATTTCTGTTATTCCTTTCAAGGTGTTTTTGTATCTCTTCATCCCAAACACTAAAGGATTTTAACAGTCATGACTCTAGCTGGGTTTCCCCAACCCCCTTGCCCCAGTCAGTTGAATGCCTATGTAGATTTTATTGTAGAAAATGACAGGACACCCAAGCCAGCTCTTCAGAGAAGGAATAGTTTATTTGCGCAGGTTCATAGCAAAGAATAAATGGCCTGAACACTGAATGAAATTCAGGAACTTCCTTATATAGTGTATCACTTTCAGCTAAAGCCATCTGTTAGTTTTGGAAACACCCCTTAAGATTTGCCCTTGAGTTACAGAAAGTATGTTTACAGGATGTCATAATACATGGGTCAGCTAACGGACATACATAGCATGTATTTTGAGGAACTAACAACGTGTGTCTACCAAACAGATTTACAGCCAAGCCAACAGATGGGCTAAAATAGATGTTTTGCCTCAGCATATTTCATGTACAGACTTCCTTCTAACCCATGTCTAACCGCACTATGTCCTAAAAGCATACCTTGCAATTTCTATATGAACAGTTAAAGCTTAATATCATGAAACCCTAGTTTGGTTCAAGCTTGAGGCCTACCTTGGTTCAGCCTGCCCCCTCAATTTGGTAGACTTAGTGTGTTTTAAGGCTGGAATATGTGCCAACCTGATATTTTGTATATTCTGACCAGCTCTGGGAATGTTTTCAAACTGTTTAATCCAGACGGTTGGAATTTGCTTGCGTTTAACTATACAAGTGCAGGAGCACTGGCAGTCAGTGAGACTTCTTCTTTTTCACAATTATTTAAAACTGGGGTAGGTAACTCATAACTTTCATTTTCCATGCTTATTTTTATAAGCAATTTAACTTCTGCATAACTTCTGTGCCGCCTCCCTTAAACGGTTCCTGGGGGCTCGCATTTTTCATTTGTCTCTCACCTAGTATTGGGCCAAACTGCACCTAGAACAGTCTTAAAGTGTCAAACAAGGATTGTGAGAAAACTCTGACTGACTGCAACATACCAGAATGAAAATGGGTTTGGAATTTATACACTTTGCACTTTAAAATAAACTTCAGCCATATTGTTTAAAAAAATACATATTGGGTTGCAAAGACTGAGATAGCAATGATTTTTTTGTGTCTAGCCTCGTGCTACTCCACCTGTTGTACATGTCTATATTCTGGGGAAAGAATATACTTGCTACAAAAAGGAGCAAGGATAACAGAATGGTTCCATCGGTGGCCATTAATCATTATGGTAGGGAACACAGAAAAGGGATAATCGGGTCGTGGTGAGAAGGAAAGGACTGTCGTCTTTGTCAAGTCCTACTTGGAAATTGTGTTCATCATAGTGGTTCACCAACAAATGCGCGCTCGACAAAAGCGCACTGACGAAACCGTGGCAAGAAAACAGCGAGTTCGAAATCACGCCGACGAATGAGCGCAGAAGCGCACCGACAACAGCACGCCGACAAAAGCGCGCCTTCAACAAAGAACTAATAAACCTAACCCTGAACCTAACCCTGAACCTAACCCTGAACCCAACCCTTACCTTAACTTAAATCGTGCTTCCCTTACCTTAACTTAAATCACGCTTCCCTTACCTTAACTTAAATCGCGCTTTTGTGGGCGCGGTTTTGTCGGTGCGTTGTTGTGGGCGCGTTTATGATGTTGCAGTTTTCTTGCCGCGGTTTTGTTGCCGTGCTTTTGTCGTGTGCGCATTTGTCGGGACACGTATCATAGTGCGAGCAGAGCCAGAAATCATTGCAGAGAGATGTTTAGAGTTTTAACTGAGGGGGAGAAAAGGGATGTCTGTAATTCACAGGGGGGAAAAAAGAAGTATCTAGTTTGTGGCATTTTTCCCAATTCTGTGTGGATACTGGTGAGTCCCAGGTTTTTGAATTTGGCGTCACTCATCTAATGCTCGGAGTGAAAGTTCAGGATCAAATAAAAACTAGTCTTGGATCAATATTGATACCTCTTGTGACAGGTACCCTGAAACTTGTAATATCGATCTGCATTTTTGCCCAACGTAACATTTTTCATTGAAGCCATCGAGACAGCCAACTACCAGAATTTCTTCTGTGTACCTCTAATTATAGGTAGTCCTCAGTTAATGACTGCCTGGTTAGGGACTGTTCGATGTTAGGAGGATGCTGAAAAAGGAAGACCAGTCCTTGAACCTACGATCATTGCAGCATGCCTGAGGTCATGGGCTCACAATTTAAACGCTTTGTAACTAGCACATATTTATGACCATGGGATTACATGCACTTGGGAATTTTCACAGCTGGCTTGCAACAAACAAAATTAATGGAGAAACCAGCAGTAAAACCACAATGTCTCGCTTAACAACAATGGGTGGCTCACTTAATGACCACAGCAAAACTGATGTAAGTCCATCACGGTCATGGGATGTTTTGTTTATCAACTGCATAGCTTAGCAATGGATTGCCAGCCCCAGTTTTAGTCATTAAATGAGGACTACCTGTATATAGCCTCCCATTTTTTCTACTCCTTCCCTTTTCGACAACAATAACAACTCTCTGGGCTGAGAGAAAATGACTGGCCAAAGTCACCCAGCTGGCTTTCATGCCGAAGGTAGGACTAGAACTCATAGCCTCCTGGTTTCTAGTTTCTGCCTTAGCCATAAACTGGCTCTGTAACTCCCCTTGCAGAGTTTACACCAACGGCACCAGGTTATGCAGTCAGCTTCAAAATAAATCTGCACTTCCTTTAGCCCTAATCCAAATATTTATCCATTTATTACACCTATAATCCCACTACATCTGCAGTGTAATGCTGCATACATTTTTGGTCACCATATGTGAGAAATGGGCCTGCAGAGTTGGAAAAGGTACCAAACTGGGTAACAAAGAATATTAGCAGATTGAAGTCGCTTCCTTATGGGAAAAAAAAAAAGAGTACAGTCCTTGACTTACAACAGTTCATGGAGTGACCATTCAAAGTTAGAATGGCACTGAAAAAAAATTGACTTGTGACTGTTTTTCACCCTTACAACCACTGAGCATCCCCATGGTCATGTGATCAAAATTAAGACACTTGGCAACTAACTCATATTTATGACGGTTGAAGTGTGATTCTCTTTTGTGACTTTCTGGCAAGCAGAGTCTTTCTGGGAAGCCAGAGTCACGTGACAACCAGGCTACTAACTTAACAACTGCAGTGATTCACGTAATCACTGTGGCAAGAAAGGTCGTAAAATGAGGCAAAACTCACTGAACAAATGTCTCACTTAGTAACATAAATTTTGGGCTCACTTGTGTTTGTAAGTTGAGGGCTTCCTGTACAGCGCCTGGGGTTACGATGTATACGTAGAAACATGATTGATTGATTGAGTGATAGATTCCACTGAGTCTTTCTCAGCTCTTAGAGACCACATTTTCTCCATAATGATTTGTCCCTAATCCGGTACAGGTAGTTCTCCAGTTAGGAATGTAACGGAGTCTGCCCATTCCATTTGTAACCTGAGGATTCGAGGCAGTGAATCTTGTACCTTGAACGTACACTTTGACAGCCCCTCCAATCCTCCATTTTGGCCTACAAAGTGCAGGCTGAGGCCTGCGCAGACCTAAGTGGAGTTCTGTTTTGGCCAGCAAAGTGCAGGACAAATGTTGCAGAGCCTCTCCGGTTGTTTGTATGGGTGAACAACTATCATGGTGCTGCAAGATTAGTAGTTTCAGGACGTGTTCGTAACCACTAGAGGGTGTTGATTGCATAACTTTGAATGTTCGCTAAGGGAACACTTGTAACTGGGGGATTACCTGTATTTCAGGACGTCCAATGGTACATCCATTGTCACTGTAATTGACTCCATCCCCCTTGATGCTTGTCATCCTCTTCTTCTCTTTCCTTCCACTTTCCCCAGCATTAGAGCCTTTTCCTGAGATCTGGATCTTCATTTAATGTGTCTGAAATAGGGAAATTGGAGCCTGATCATTTGTGAGAACTCTGGGTTGATTTCTTCAACGATCCCGTTGTTGATTTTCTTGGCTTATCAATCAAGTCTTTTGGGTTTCATGGAAAAAGACTTGGAATTTTTTTTGGAACTTTGATCTTATAAATGTTGAAGGTAGCAAGATGCACAAAAATGGAAGGACATTTTGACTTCCACTATGGACGAATAGCTACAGAAGCTGATGGAGTTGGCAGAGATGGTTAAACTGCCCCCCTTTTTTTTAATCAAAGAAAAGAACTTTTGTTGCTACTTGGAAACCGCTGCTGGACTTTGTGCTTCAGGGTGGAAAAAAATGAAACTTTGATTTTGAGTATTAGTGATTAGATTGATTTGTTGTTACAGAAATGGCTAGTTTATATTATTATGGAAAAGTAAAAAGTTGAGGTTCAATGTTAATGCTTTATTCTACTACAAGGAGTCAGAGAGAGAGAGAGAGACAGAAGTCAACACTTTTTTTTATTTCCTCCCTTCTCTCCTCATTTTTCTTTCTCTTCCTCCTCTCCACTGTGTCCTAGACTATTTGTGTTTTTGTATTGATTTCTATAATCTAATAAGATAAAATTAAATTAAACTAAAAAAAAACAGAGTGTTCTCCAACATTAAAGTTTCAAAGCATCAATACTCTCCCTATCCTGCTTCTTCAAAGTCCAACTTTCTCTTCCATAAAGGTGTCACAGGAAGCACCATTATTTGCAAGCTCTTTGTAGGCATCGACACACCATGACATTTGAATCTATTTTCCAAAGATGTTAGTGGCACTGTATATAAAACACAGCTTCCTTAGTACAGGTTGGTGATGACATAGACACATCCCCATGCAGACATGAGGCTGAGGAAAGCTAAGGGGATGTGCTTAGCTCTTAAAGTAAATAATCCTCACTTCTGGACATGTGTTTTAATCGAACTGATGGCAACAATGACAGGCTCTTTGCAGATGCTTAGTGATTTTTTTCCTCCTTACCATCTGGAGCTCAGCTGGGGCTTAAAAATAGCTCAAGTTAAAAAGATTTGGTGGAAGCTACAGATGGCAGTCTCTAGTATGAGACTGTTGAGTTTGACTTCTGCTAACTGCATTGATACGGCTTAGTGTCATTTTACTTGCCAGCAATACAGAAGCGGTTTCTCATTGCCTTCTTTCAAAGGGTTGCTTGTTCCTGAGTCTTGATCTGGTTTGCAACCCAGGCATTTCCTGGTGGTCTCCCATTCAAGAACTAAATAAGCCAGAGACTGTTTTTTTTCTTTAAAGAGCAATTGGGTTGGGCAGGTGCTGCCACCTGCTGAGACTAAAAAAAGTGGAGTTTTTTTCTTCTTCACTTGATTAGAAGTGATGTATATACTGTATATAAAAACTGAAACCATAAAAACTAAATGCTTAGAGATTCAGGACTGATAAAACAGGAAGCCCCTTTGGGTAGAAGGCTGTCATTCAGAGTGATGGAGAAGAAGATCAGGTAGATTGAAGGGGAAATCAGATCAAATAGTTATCCATCTCAAGTACTCTCGGTGGATATGTTCGCTTTCTCCAGAAATGTACGCGCTCCTAAGGAGCAAAACGGAGAAGGGCCGTCCTGCGCATTCCTGAACGGCTCTAGGAAGGTCTTCTTCTGCCTTCGGGCTCCTCTGCACGTGCTCAGAGAATCTGTCGCAACGGGCCGGCTGCTGGCCTTGGAAAACAAACGTCGCTCGCGCGGTGTCAAGCGCCCTGCTCCGAAAACCGGACCAACCAGCAACTGGGTGGCGCTTTGGTTCCTCGCTCGCTCGCTCCCTGCCTGCCCTCCCCTTTCTTCGGCCAGCCTCTCCCTCTAATGTAGCGGCGCAGCAGGCACCGCCGCGTCGCACCTGCCGCAAACAGGGACAAGCCGCCGCCGCCGCCGCCGTGGCGTTGCCCCCTGGCCGAAAGTTGCGCTGCGAGCGATCAAGCTTTAGGCATCCGGATGCGCTCGGAGGAATCAGCAGCACCAGGAGCTACCGCCGCGCCACCTTTGACAGGATCGCTCCGTGTCGGGACGGCGCACCGGGGTCTCCCGCGGCAGAAAGGGCGAGCAGATCCGGGTAACTGGCTAAGCAAGAGCAAGCAGCCAACACTCGGCGGCAAGGCCGGCCCTCGCTCAGACTGTGGATCTGGGCTCGGGGATCGCGGGCAGTCGCTGCGGCAAGGTTGGGGTGGGGGGGGGGTCGGCCGGCGGCCCTGCGCGGGGCCATTTTGGCTTCCATTCCAAGCCCGGGACACTTCTGGGCATCCCCGCAAAGGGAGAGGGTTTGCAGAGGCGGATCTAAACGCGTCTCCGGCGACGAGGAGCAGCGGTGGCCGCGGTTCTTTCCCCCTCCTTCCCCGCGGATCCGCGCGTGGGTGCTGCGGAAGGAGAGGGCTGGATCAGGGAAGCCTGGCTCCCGTGGAGAGGGGGAGAAGAAGAAGGAAGGGGAGGGGGCGCCTCCAAGCCGCCACCCCATTTGAAGGGAGGCCATGATGGGGGAGCGCTCAGACTGGCACTAGGAGCGGCGGGGCGGGGGGATCGGCTGCCAGTCACCCGGCGGAGGATGATTCAGGCCCGATCCCGCCCCTCGCGCCTTTACACCCGCGCCGGCAGCCAGTTCCCGAGACAGAGATGAGCGCCGAGAAATCAGCCGGTAACGCGGCGAAGTAGCGCGCAGGCGGGGTGATTGGAGGGGCGGCAGGGGGCTGGGTGGGTGGGTTGAAGGAGAGGGCGCTTGCGGTCAGGCCGCTCAGCAGGGACGGAGGTGGCGGGGAAGAGGGTGGGTGGCGGGGCTCCCAAGATCACCGTGGGGCGGGAGGTGCGAGCGGGTTCCGTTTGGGGAAGGGGATCGTCATTTCTTTCTCTTTCCTCCCTCTCCCCCCACCCTTTCCTCCATCCCCTCGCCGCTGGCCTTTTAAAGATCCCGAGATGGAACCTCCGCACCTCGAACTGCTGGAGTCCCCGGAGGGCTGTCCCTCCCCTCTGGAGCTCAAGTCTGCCCCCAGTAAGAAGATGTGGGTCAAGCTCCGAGCACTGTGAGTAACCCTATGGCGGCTCTCGGACGATTCAAATCGCTCCGGTTTTCTCTGCGGTTAGTTTTTCCCCCCACCTCTTGCCCCGATCACTTTCCGATCTTCCCTTCCGCTCTTCGGTAGCCTTGGATACTTCTCCAGTTTCTTGCAGTCGGACTTAGCCTGGCAGCTTTGATCGGCGGGCAAGGGTTTGCTACAAGTGTGTGTGTGTGTGTAGTTATGGCAGTGAGAAAGGGTGCTTGGTTTGCAACGTGGTTCCCCTGCCCGACAGAAAAGGGGTCATCCTGTGGTCCCCTGTTGTCCGGTCAACCCGACTCCCTTCTTTGAAGTTCAGTTAAGCTTCCGTGCATCCGAGTGAGTTGATAATGCTGAATTTTGTGCACGGTACTGACATTGGGTATTGCCAGGCTTCACCGCTGGGAGGCTTTTAATTTTTTTTCTCTTCCCTGCCGCAGCAATTAATAGCACTGGCTGAATAGCCTCAAGCTGCTTTGGTGTGGGACTTCCCTCCCCCTTCCATACTCCTGCTGTTGCCAGCCAGCTCTCAGTTGTGTGTGTTGTTGTGGGGTGTGGGGGGAGAGGCTGGTTAGCATGAAACAAGGCATCATGCTGATGGGATGAGTGTGCCTTTAAAAGATGCTTGAAGTCATTTTTGCATCTGAGGATTAAAACCTTGATGTGTGTTCAAACAAAACTTGCCTGCCACTAATTCTGTCATTTAGGGTACACTGTGTGGTGTTAATAATGCAAACCCACCTGCCCCAAAGCTGTATACCTAGTGTATAACACTGTGTTTAAAGTGTATACGACTAAACATAGAAAATCTCTCTCTTTTTGTAATCTGTTTTCAACTCATTACCTCTCACCTGTCTTTTTGTTGTTGTTATGGTTAATTGAAGACTTTAAAGTATTTTAAGGCCTTGGGCAAAGATTGTGCTTAGCTACTGAGCTAAAAAGTCCACAGCGTATGGATTAGAATAGCTGTTTCACTATCTCTGAAAAGTTCCAAGCATGGACCTCAATCTGCATGCACAGTGTGGTATAACAGAGGAGGTACTGAACTACAGATCAGATCAGATCTTGGATGAAAAGCTAAAAGTCTTCAAAGAAAAACAAGAAAGCCCAGTTGCCTGTTGGGGAAAAAAAGCATCTTTGGGACAACTGTGGCCTGGATGACTGAGAATCTCCATAGACATACAGATCAGAGAGTCTTTGCCTGAAATCTTCCTTGCCTTAGAGATGGCTTAGCTAACCTTCTGTCTGTTTAGAGGTTTTCAGTGCTAGTGTTATCATTGTTCCTAATATCTAGAGCAGTGTTTTTCAACCTTGGCAACTTGAAGATGTCTGGACTTCAACTCCCAGAATTCCCCAGCCAGCATTCGCTGGCTGGGGAATTCTGGGAGTTGAAGTCCAGACATCTTCAAGTTGCCAAGGTTGAAAAACACTGATCTAGAGATAACCCAGAGCATTGCATAGTTTAGAGGTGACCTTTACCAGTCCACTCAAGCTAGGAATCCTTTAGCATTTGCCTGGCAAGCAGTCCCTGTTCAGCTCAGTGCAACAGTTCTATGCATCATCACCCCCCCCCTCCCCCAGACCACAAAGAGATCTGGGCCCCTGAAGCAACCTGCTTTTCATATAGAAGGCTTCCCTTTTGATTGATCCAGCACTTAATTTATATCACTGAAACTTGTGGGATGTGCTGTAATCTGCTATTTCCGGACGCAAAATCATTTTAACTTTGCTTCTGAAATCCCCTTCCCACAATCCAACGTTGTTCAGGCATTTTGGATGGCCAGTCCCATCCTTCTCAGCTTGGCTCATCGTTGCTCATAATGGCTAAGTGTGATGGGACTGTAGCGCGATGCATCTGGATAGCTGTGATATTTCCCTGGTTGGAATTGTTAACGTGCTGCCGCTTGCTGGAAACCCATTATTGAAATCATGGAAGTGTAAAGCAAAACGTGACATGAAGGTGTCCTTTCCCCCCACTCTAATCCCTTGCCTTTTTTTTGTTTGTTTCCATTATCTTACCTGTTGTATGCAAACCTGCAGAGATGGCTGGCTAATCTGCAGAGCTCACTAGGTGACCTTGAGCTCTTCGGCATCTCTCAGCCGAAGCTACCTACTGGGGCTGTTGTGAAGATGGACTTCACAACAGCCCCAGTAGTGAAAAAGAAATGGAGAAACGTCATTTAAATCACACTGAGCCCTTTTGAAAATCCAAATGTGACAGTTGAGTTAAAATGAAAAGCAGTGCGCTTGCAGTTTGGATGGCTGAGCCACCCATGTAGTCATTTCTCCGGCTTGGTTTGTATCTTAGCTCTTTAGGAATCTGGTTCTAGCTCAACAGGGCAATTTATCAAGGAGTTCCACAGGAAAAGAAGGCATCCTCTTGCAGGTTGAGTGCCACATATTTAAAATAACCAAAGCACAGATTAACACCTAACTGTGAATAGCTAACACTTTCAAAGGACTGAATGGGACAAATGTGATGTTTTGTCAATAGCTGGCAAATGTAATTAAGTAAAATATTTTAATGTTTAAAAAGAGAAGAAGGCGGCAATGGAATGGTTGGAGTATGAATAGTTGTAAACCTTTGGTGCTTGTTTTTCTGACTTGGAATTCCCCCTCCCCCTGAATTACTGTAGGGAGGCAGTGTGGAACAGTGGTGGGTTACAGAATTACATGCCTCGTAAGGTCAGGATGGGACTGCAGCAAAGTGGGGGAACATCTGCTTTGCCTGTTCTTGGGATGAATCCTTGGCATTTTTAGTTAAAGGGATCTAGTAGCAGATGTTGGAGTAGGATCCTGTTCTGAAATTCTAGAGGATTATAATTAAGTAGAGAAAATCAGAGGCAGAGAATCTGGTGGCCTCCAGATGTTTTATATGTCAGATGCTGTAATCTACATCTGGAGTAGATACTAGGGGCTGACATTAGTGACACTGGCCTCTGTCTCCTAGATGTTGCAGTGAGCGCAATCGATGAACGCTTTGTCCAATATCATCTTGAGAATCATTGGGCTGAATGGCCTCTCCCCATGCTTACAAACTGAAGTAACCCTATAAATATCTAAGTATATCAACTGTAGAGAACCAGTTTGGTATAGTGGTTAAAGTTCCAGTCTAGAAAACGAGGAGATAGTGAGTTCTAGTCCTGCCTTATGTACAAAACTCCCAGGGTGACCTTGGCCAATTCCTCTCTTTCAGTCGTCAACATTGCAGGGACCATTCCAGGCAATCGTCAGGAGTCTGTGATGTTAGATTGGGAATGGCATTGTGATCTCATCATTTCCTCGGTCCTCTTGTCATTGTTAGTCCTTCAGACAACCACCCGATCCCAGATTGCGCTTGTTCCTCAATTATAACCAGGGAAACTGAGAATGGAAAAGCTCACAAGTGCTTTTCTCGACCTCTGTTTTTCCGAGGAACCATATGAAACAGCAAATTGTGAAGATGACACATTCAAGGAACTGGGATTTAATATGGACCTTGTAAAATATCTATGTTTTGGCAAATTTGTATGTGCTGTAGTGAAATGTGTGAATGGATACTATATTTTGTGAACTAATCTTGATTTATTTCTTCCCGTGCTTGTTTTGAGGGAGAAATTGCATGAGGGAGATATTTTATTTCCATGTAAGAATGAATATGTATGTATGTATGTATGTATGTATGTATGTATGTATGTTTGTATGTATGTATGTATGTATGTATGTATGTATGTATGTATGTATGTATATGTGAGTTTACAGTTTTGGTACAGGAGACTTATGAAAAATTTATTTTCATTACATTGTGCTGGGTTTGAATCTGATTAAAATGAGGGGAACTGTGTTCTTTACTTTTTTTTCCTATACCCAGAATTATCCTTCTACCTTCCTCTTGGTTATTCGGTTTTATTTGTTCACATCTTGTGGTTATATTTTCCACAGATATTTCATGCATTGTGTCAAATTGCATTTTCTCCATTTCTGAGTTAGCTGCCCTGTTAGTCACAATGCTTATTCAAATAAGGTATTTTACAAGCGTAGGAAAATCAATACACACTTTATCGTTATTGAGTATTTTACACAGGTCTGCCTTATTTTCTGTAATTTATCCCCCTGACATTTAGAATCTCTCAACATTCGTACTTTTTCCTGGAGGGAAGCTGCTCCAATGTTTTAAATACTTTCCAGTGGCATTTTCTGCTGGGTTATTCTATAGATAAACTTATCAACAAACCATGTCTCTTGATTTTGCAACCTGATTTAAATGTAATTCAAACCGCAGCTAAATCACTGATCTGGGCAAATTTTCCATATGATTTCCTTCTTTGTATATATTTATGCATACATCTTGAGTGGTTAGCTTCTGTACATGTAGCTTTAACTTGCCACTTGTGGATGTAGAACACTGATTGTTGGCCTCCTCATAACATTCATCTGTGTATGATGGAGTCAAGTAGAATATATGCCTTGTAGAATGCTGAAATACATTGCCTGAATTCTATTTATATTGGAACTCAGTCTGTTGTCATTTGTGAGTTTTTCCCACTAGTTTCCTCTAATTTCAACCCCAAGGAACAGGAACTCCATGTTCATTACTATATCTTCCCCTTAATCCCATCCCTCTCGGCTGTAAAAGCATCAGTAGCTTTTCATCAAACCATTTCTTGGTTGAATAAACTTGGAAGGAGGGCTTGAAAGAAGGAAATATTGCAGTCAGTGTCTCAAAATTATAAGGCAACTTAAGGGTCTAACAGTGTGTTAGACATCTTTTAGTTCATGCCTTTCTTTATCTCTTGGTTAGTAGGTATCCTGGGGATGTCTAATTGCAGACCTATAGATGATCAAGCAATATTACAGAAGACCGGGATGGGGAACTGGTGGCTTCCTATATAGATATTACTGCATTTTAGCTTCCAGCACCCATCATAGGTAGGCAATACTGAGACTGTTGGGAGCTTCATATTTCCTCCTTTACGGTAGCTAGAAATCTTGTTGTTTTGGAAACTGAAATATGTGGGCTGAAATTTCACTTTTGTTCAAGGCTTTGGTACTGTTTTGTTACTTAGGGTTCTTTTAAAAAATGGATATGACAGTACTGGATTGCTCTGAAATATTATGAAAGGAATTTTTTGTGTGTGTGTGTTGGGAAATGGAGCTTTGATGATTTCCTAATCATACCTGGCTGTCCATTCAATCTGCATTTGTTTCCTACTGGTCTTGTTTCCTGATCTGCTTCAGACCTGGCAGAGTGAATTTGCTGAAGAATTTATTTATCTGTTTGATTCTAGATGGCTTACTCTACATCATTAAACTGGTTTCATGAAATAAAAACCATAAATAAATACAACACAAACAAAACATTAATGTAAAGTATCATCACCTGATCTGAATGGTTGTGTGTGTGTGTGTGTGTGTGAATATATAAATTAGTATGATAAGGGACCATTGTAATCTTGAGGGCAGAGTATTCCAGAGTGAGGGTGCTACCAAAAAGGTTTGTTTCTGAATTCCAATCCCCTTCATGGATTTGCACCATCCTTTCTTCGCTCAGGCTTAGTCAGTGAGGAGATTCTATTTGGAACAGACAGTCTCAAGGTATCAATGATTGAAGTCAGAAATCTTACAAGGAACTCAGGTTCCATTGTCCATGTCAGTTCTGGGACATTTGTCTTGGAAGAAGACGACCAGTGTTGAAGGCAAATCATGCTGAAGCTATAGCAGCTTCGGATTCAGAGGGCTTTTGCTTGAGTGGGGCTTGGACTGTTTGAATGCCACATATTTGATGGGAAGTTGACTGGCAGCTATGGATGTGCCTTGTGTCCTAACAAGACTTTCCATTGCATTTGTAGCTGTGAAAGAAATTCTGCAGAGGAGAAGACGCGTAAAGAATCCTTCTCCACCACCTTTCCATTGTGGTTTAGCTTTTGATTGGTAGATACTTTTGTAAAGTTTGCACAGGATGGGCAGGTGAGGTCTTTTCAGCATTCCTTTTTAGGATATGTCTGTTACTTCAAGGCTGGGCTTCTTATGTTTCTTACATATATATTTGATCTCATCTTTCTACTCTGTTTTTGAATCCTGTAAACAAAGTAATTTACTACCTATTTTGTGTGTGTTTATGATGTTGTATCTGACGGAGTAGTGTAAGAATGCTCCCAAGATACTGTGTGTGTGCACATCTATACCTGTGTCTTTCATATGTATGTATATGTGTATACATTTTTATTAGTTTGTAAAATTGCATTCAAAGAAAATACAAAAGTAAATAGTAGGAAAAATAGGGAAGGAAAAAGGGAAGAGAAAAGTGAGGGAGAGAAAAGGGGGAAAAGAAAGGAATGGCATTGATTTCGAACTTCTTTTGGCATCAGACCTCAACTTTTTACTTTTACATAGTTTAAACTAGCCATTTCTATAACAAAAAGTCTTTCTAATCGGTAAAACCCAAAACCAAAGTTTCATTTTTTCCCACCTCAAGCACAAAGTCCAGAAGTGATTTCCAAGCTGAAATAAAAGTATTTGTATTTTTCTTCTTTGATCAAAGCAGTCAATTTATACCTGTGTCTTTCTCAATGGAGACTGCAACTGGAGGTTATTCTAGCTACAGCTACTGGCATGAAAAAAATCTGTATCACCACTAGATGACAGCAGATATCTGGTCCTAAAATATCATAACATGTCAGTCTCTATTTTGAGACTGAAGTTTAAAGTTTAAAGTTTAATAACATTTGTATGCTGCCCAATCCCGTAGCACTCCGGGCGGCTAACAATACAAATAAATGAAAAAGAAGAGAAGAAAAGAAAAGATAGATTTAAAAACACACCATGCACTCCGTTCTAAGTGGGGCTGGACCGTATTTTGGGGTCAACAGCCCCAGGCCTGCCGGAACAGCCAGGTTTTAGTGGCTTTACGGAAGGCCGAGAGAGTGGGAAGGGTCCGGATCTCTGCGGAGATATTCTGGATCCTGTTTTTCTTACTTTGGTCATGTGTGGGTTTGGTTATAGGAGGGTGTGGTTCTGACTTAGCATTTTTCATCCCTTATCTCTAGCTTCTATTCTGTATGGTAGGATAGTGATGATTTCACAGATAGATGTGTTAGATATTGTACAAAAGGGAGCAGATTTGTCCAGTTACTCCCATTACCCCATCCCCTCCCCTTGAAGGGAGGAGGATGAAAATTATTCCAGAAATATCAGACAGTTTGGGGGGGGGGAATTAGAGAACAAGCTGAGTTCCTTGTCCAAACATGTATGAGGATTTTAGCAGGGTTAGATGTCAAAAATGAAACTACACATACGGAAATATCACGTAAGGAAATAGCAATTGCACTTAGACTTATATACCGCTTCACAATGCTTTTACAGCCCTCTCCAAGCAATTTACAGAATCAGCCTATTGCCCCCAACAATCTGGGTCCTCAGTTTTATTGACCTCAGAAGGATGGAAGGCTGAGTCAACTTTGAGCCTGGTGAGATTTGAACTGCCAAACTGCAGGCAGCCAGCAGTCAGCAGAAGTAGCCTGCAGTACTGCATTGTAACCACTGTGCCACCACGGCTCATGGGGTTTATAAGGCTATAATTTTCTTTCAATGTAAATCATTATATTGGAACGTTATAGCAGGTGGCAGCACCTAGCCAACTATGGCCCATCTCTAAAAGGTAAACAATGCTGGGCCTGGTTAACACTTGGTTGAGAGAGACCATCAGGCAATTCCAGAATAATAGGCTAGATTGGAAATTGGGAAAAAATAAATATGGAAGAAGATAATGGCGAACGATCTCCATATTTTACCTGTAATCACTGAACTTCTCTCAAACTCTGTAGAATGCTGTCCAAAATGATATAAACTGACTGCACTGGGAGAATATAATCCACCTGCTGGATTTGGGGAATAGCCTTTTCGTCTTAGAGGATCGATCTGTGCTTGAGAAAATATCATTCTACTTGGGTTTTTCCTGTCTTCAAAACCGAGGAGACAAATTAAGTCACTCTCCATTTTCCTAGCCT
Source organism: Thamnophis sirtalis (assembly GCF_051295495.1). Lineage (NCBI taxonomy): Eukaryota > Metazoa > Chordata > Lepidosauria > Squamata > Natricidae > Thamnophis > Thamnophis sirtalis. Next base: position 161,861,613 of record NW_028261383.1, read on the forward strand.
GCAGCACAGTCTGAATAATTGAACCTGACCTAGGTTTCTGCTGATGCCTTCCATTGCTGTTTCGTTTACGTAATCTAATGGCTGTATGATGCATGTATTTATTTCTTTAAACTGTGTGCGATTGCATCTTTTTGCTGTTCTTGCTTTCCTGTTAATTCCAAACAGCTCATGTATTAGCTCAGCAGTTAGTACATTTTTAAGTTCTGTGTTGGGAGACATTCCTTGCCTGGCTTCCTAATTTCAGTTATTCCTCCTGACAATTGGATGATTGATAGGGATAGAACTGTGCTGGTAGTCCTGCCCAGTGATGTAACCATTTAGGATTCTGGATTGTTGTGGGTGAATGTTAAGAGAACTGAACACTCTAGAACTCTAGAAGGGAACCACTCCAATCTTCTATTTGTTGTCAGTCCTGAATGCCATACATCAGGGGGTCCCCAAACTTGGCAACTTTAAGACTTGTGGACTTCAATTCACAGAATTCTCTATAGAATAGCTATGCTGGCTGGAGAATTCTGTGAGTTGAAGTCCACAAATCTTAAAGTTGCCAAGTTTGAAGATCTCTGCCATACATAATGCTAATGAGGTCTTCCTACATAAACCCACTCCTTTCAGTCTTTGTCTTCTGGACCAAATGGGAGAAGCCATAAAGGAGCAGATGCCACACTTATTTCATAGTGACTTGCATGTGAGAACTGAGTGAAAGCATTACTAGGTAAGTATTATAGACCTTCATGGATCTTGACTGAAATCCTCAGAAGAAAGTCTACGAATACCAAATGATCTTCCTCAACTTCTCTTCCAGAAAAGCCCAGATGGTTTTTATTTTCTTGACTGCCCCATAGGTAGCATCGGCAAAGATCAAGTGACTAGTTCACAATCTCTCCTTTGTCCTTGAGAGCTGAGTGAGGATTTGTATCTGGATCTACTTGAGCTACGCCTGGCTAGTAGCCAATTGCTTCATGGCCATCACACACCACAAGATGAGCAGCACATACATTTGATAAATAAATAAATTAACTTTGCCATTTTCTTCAATCTTCTGGCCTCCAGTTGATTTGGGAAGAGAGGTTCCATTATGGCCTCTTGAGGGCTCTGACTGGTTAAGGCTGTTTTGCTGGTGCTTGGTGGGATGTTCAGAATTTTACTTTATTTTGTCAGAGCTGGAGAAGAGTTGAGCCTGTCAGTAGTTACAGGATGAGGTGATGCTGAGCTGGCTGGAAGACTCTTGTTTGAGGCAATGGGGAGTTAGCTTTAAGATTCATTATCCAGAAATAGGTCTGACAGCTCTTTGACCAAATGAACCCTGGGTTTCAATGAAGTCACAGCATCTCTTTTACAGAGCCAGACGCCATTGTTTCGATCCCAATTCCATGCAGGTAGAATAGCAGAGTTATGCTCAATTGATTCATCCTCTCCCCAGTGGGTGATGGATTTGTGCATTTTCTTCATGTTATGCGAAATAACAGACCCATCAGTGTACGTTTTATGCATTTAAAGGCCTGTTTGAATTGGTTGTAACTATATGCATGATTGGATTGGTTTTTGAAACTCTCTTTGCCTATTAGCCCCTCTGTCCCCTGAACACAGATAGACTTTGAGGCAGCTAGATTCTGTCTTAGTAATTGGGTTTTTCGGGCAGCAATGAGTTTTACATTTAGCAGAAATCAAATTAGACTGGCCAGGTATAATCAGCTGATATGATGTATTGGGATGTGTTTGAAGAACACATCTGAAATTTAGTTTGTAGTATACTTCAGGGATGCATTGTATTTCTTGCTACACTACTGTTGATGGAATCAAGCTAATACACAGCGAACCTATTTGTTACACAGAAGCGGCAGAGCTGGAAACCATAACAGGAAACTTGACACAATATGTTTTTCAGTGTCAAATATCAGGTTTTACAAAATATATCCTACGCATTTTCCCCCAATGGAAATTCTGCTGTAAATTCAGCTAAATTGGGTTTTTCCATTCCCATTTTGACAATTTTCACATTGCACATGTTAATAAATATATTTTCTGTGAGTTGGCCTTGTGGGTTTGAGAAACAATGGTATGAATCCATTTTGCTTGGTCGTGATATCTGTCAACCTGATATCCCATTTACCGCAGTACTGTACAGGGAAAGCCTCTTCCTCTTGTAGAAGGGTCAGTTTGATGGGTAGAGTCTTGGTGAACACATCCCACCTGACAAATGATATAGTAGACCCATTTGCAGCAAAGTCTTGTCAGGTGGTTGGCTTCAGGGAACTGTACAGGTAGTCCTCAACTTACAATCATTCATTTAGTGACAGTTCAAAGTTACAACGGCCCTGAAAAAAAGTAATTTATGATCAGTTTTCACATTTATGACCATTGCAGCATCCTCATGGTCACGTGATCGAAATTTGCTTGGCAACATCCATGTATTTATGACACTTGCACTACTCTGGAGTCATGTGATCTCCATTTGTAACCCAGCCAGCTGACTTCCAAAAAGCAAAGTCAACAGGGGAAGCCAGATCTGCTTTAAAACTGCACGATTCACTTAATAATTGCAGTGATTCACTTCGCAAAAAGGTCATAGAATAGCAACAGCAATAGCAGTTAGACTTAAAGTTAGTACTTTATAGCAGTGCCCCCCCCCCCACCTTTAAGGCATAAAGGACCAGTTCCATGGAGAAAGGTTATTCCTTGGATGGGAGGGCGCATGGTTTTGCATGATGCTTGCATCCCACAGATGGGCCTTCGCTTGATTGCATGGCCTGGGTGCTGGCATGCTGAGGACTAGCGCCTCTGGTTGGGGATCCTTGTTTTATAGCACTCTCAGAGTGGTTTCCCATATTGCCTCCAATAATCCAGGTCCTCATTTTTACCAACCTTGGAAGGATGGAAGGCTGAGCCAACGTTGAGCTCTGTCAGAAATGCATTCTATTGCATTCTAACCACTACACCACCAGGGCCTCTGGTGAGATGCAACTCCTTTAACAACTATCTAGCTTAGCAACAGAAATATTGAACTCAATTGTAGTTGTAAGTTGAGGGCTTTTTGTAGTACAAGAAGTTCAAATTCAGCTACGTAAGCTAGATCAGTACCATGGACAGTTCTTAGTGTCATTTTGGATGTGCCTAATGGCTTGTCCTTGGATAACTATGCACTGCTGCTAACCTGAGAATCTCACGAGGAAGAGTACCAAACAGATTCTATCATGGGAAAGACATAGATCACTTCAGGCGGCATTGAGAGCCTTGTGTCCCTGAAAATGTTAACAGATTTGTTGTAGCAGGAGCTTTTGGGGACAGGAATCCACTCTTTCAGATGGGAAAAATATTATCCTCGGTTAAGCACAGAGAGTTATCTGGGTTATGGGAAAAGATAAGTAAACTGTAGGGCGGAAGAGGCCATGAGATTCCAAAAGATTTACATGTGACATTTCTCTGCAACACTCTGCTGAGTCCAAGATAAGCACATAAGCCATTCTTACTTGCAGTAATTGTCAATAATGCAATCTTCCTGGATTTTTAAAGGGTTAAAGATTTATTACTCTGGAAACATTTGTGGTTCAGTGCATTTTGGCCTCTCAGCAGCATTGAGTGGAGCCAGGTTTGGTTAACCAAACGAAACATCAGTTGCCAGTGATTCATGTGTGTCTGTGTCTGAGTGTGTGCGTGCATTCGTGCGTGTGCACGCACACTTCTCTATAGCTTAGTCCAAGCCAAGAGTGTGACATTGACAGAGTTTGTGAAACTCTGTACAGGTAGTTCTCAATTAACTATGGTAATTGGGACAAGAATTTCCACTGTTATACGATATGTTCATATAGTGTGACATGACTGTGTTTGCTTAATAATGGCACTCCCCATTGTTGTTATCTGAAGATTGCAGATTGTAAAGCAAGTCACACTCGCAAGAAGACCGGTAGGCAAGTAAGTGGATGCTGCCAGAGGTGGTAGAGGATGTGTAATTGGCATAATGTGAGTGCAGTAGGCAGGGGGCAGGTAGGTGCTACTAAGTGGGGGATAATGTCAGTGACTTACTCCACTCTTAGCAACTATCCCTACTGGCTTCTCCATTGACTTTGCTTTAGGACAGAGGTGGCAAACAATGGCCCCTTTATAACATGTGGACTTCAACTCCCAGAATTCCTGAGCCACAAGCCCACAGGTCATAAAAGAGCCATTGTTCCCCACCCCTGCTTTAGGAAAACTGATAGAGAAGGTTGCAAATGGTAATAGCAATAGCACTTAGACTTATATACCACTTCATAGTGCTTTACAGCCCTCTCAAAGCAGTTTACAGAGTCAGCCTATTGCCCCCAACAATCTGGGTCCTCATTTTACCCCCCTTGGAAGGATGGAAGGCTGAGTCAACCTTGAACCTGGTAAGATTCGATCTGCCGAATTGCAAGCCGATGTGTCTGCAGGATGCTGCAACCGTTGTAAGCATGAGCTGGTTGCCAAGTGACCAGATTGTAAGCGTGTGACTGTAGGACTGCTGGGTTAGTTGGATTGCAAAGGACTGGTCATAGGTACCCCTTTGAACAGTCACTGACTGAGTGATTGTTAAATGAGGATTACCTATAGGTTTCTTGGCCCAGTCAACTATTTGTCAACTGCTATTTGTCAAACCTCTCTGGGGGAAGGAACTTGGCAGGCCTGTGAGATTTGTCCTTGATAGTAACAGCAATTTATGATTTGCCTCTGGGTTGGTCAACACTGCAAATAAAGTTATCTAATCCTTCAATATTAATGATGCAGCCAGTAGGCTGACTTCAGAATAAGCCATGGGAGACAGTGGCTGTAATCTTGCAAGAGAAAGATAAGAGGATATTCAAATAGTTTATGTGTTCATAGCAGCAGCATAATAGTTTACCCTGTGTTTAAAAAATTAGTCAGGGATGCCAACCAGCCGCAGGAATAAAAAACCTCCACATTTTCTCTTCCTTTTTTCTGTGTGTGCTTTGGATGAGTTGTTTTGATGCAGTTGTATCTTTGGGATGCAAATGGACAGGCTTCAGGCTTGCAGAACTGCCTTTTATGTTTTTACTAGAAATTAGCCAAGTGGAATCAGGTGCAGAATAAGAGGGTTTGGGGGGGGCGGGACTCATAATTCAGACATAGGATCTAGGTTTTTTAATGACCCTTTTAGCCAATCTAATTTTGTGAGGTTGGTGGGAAAGTGGGAAAAATTATGTGGCTGTTGCTCCAACTTGTGCTAAACAGTTGGTATTGGGGGACCATTGTTTATCTATTGTGTATTAGTGATTGTGATTGAGGGAAAATGCAGTGGCCTAGAGGTGGAGCTCTGGCCTCACAATCAGGAGGTTGTGAGCTCCATCCTAGGTAGTGGCAGATGTAGGGTCTCCTACTTGGGCAAAGGGTTGGACTAGATGACCTGCAAGGTGCCTTGCGACTCTGTTAATCTGATTAGCCATACAAAACCCATGGGAGAATTTGGAACAAATCCTTCCTGAACTGCATCTGATCGAGTTCAGAATTAAGAGAAAGTCTTCCAAATTGCCTCGAGCCATTTTCAAGTCCTCTGGACACTTCAGGAATAATTTGACTATCCACAGATATGCAGAAATTATGCCTTAGAGAAGCCTATATGTTTCATCCTCCAATTTTCTGCAGGTTAATCAACAGTTATAGCATGGTGCAAGAAGTGTGAGTGTTGTGATATTTGGATTCAAAACGCATATATGCTTCCGAAGGCTTTACAGTCAGGCAGGTTTTATGATTACACCGAGTATTAATTTAACACTTTTGGTATGTGTAAGTAGCAGGGTCACAGAATAAAGAACCCAGACAATTGAAGAAGAATGGTATTCATTTTTAAAAAAGAATTATGTCTCATCTTTCTATTCAACCAAATTATGCAAGGAAGCTAGCGTCCAGTTCTTTAAAAAAAAAAAAAAATCATTGCCACTTCCAAGAAAGGGATTGATTATGTGCCATCAAGCCATTTTCAACTTCTATTAATCACTTAGGTATCTTCTTTCCACAAAGATCTGCTCCTAACATGGGCTTTTCAGGTCTTGCAATGGCACATCCATTGTTAGCAGAATGGAGTTCATTCTCTTTTCTGCTGGTTGCCCTCTTCTTCTCTTTCCTTTTATGTTCTCCGGCATTAGAACCTTATCCAGAGAGCTGGGTCTCTGCATAATGCATTTAAAGTAGAATAATTTGAGTTTGCTCAACTTCACATTGTCAGCGTTCCAAGTATCATGTAGAATTAAATCAGAGTCCAAGGCAAAATGATCCCTAAAGTTCCAATTTAATAAAGCAGACATCTTAGCACATCTGTGTTAAATCCCAATTCTGGAAATGACATCCGAATTCCACCCAGTTAAAAGTTCATGATCTTGTCCCCACACCCCAATCCATCACATGGTCCAATCTTCTTCTTCCACGCTGGCGTCTCCACCCAGCTGCTTCCGGTCAGGTGTAAAAGTACGAAGACAAAAGATGACCTCGGCTTCTAGACAAGAATAAAAACAATACATTCCACAATCCTACTCCTGTCTATTCCCCCCTCCCATCAACTATACTAATGAAACAGCATAATGAAATAAGAGAAAGTGTGGCAGGCCAAAATTCTAAAAGGAATATAATTGCAGGCCTGACACATATTTCCTTCTAGGATTGTGCTCCATGACCTTAGTCAAGGATGATGTGCTTTAAATTCAGATGACTCTGTCAGCTGAGTAGAAAATGAAACATAGGAGATACTTTGACGCTGTGTCTCATTCACGATAATTCCCTCACCTTGTGTATCTCCTAGTGACATTTTGCAGGTTAATTTCATGGGGCCACAGGTACAACCTGTATGGAATTGCATTGGTCATACCCTGCTACTTCACAGAATATGTAGGAATACCTCTAAAAGGTATGCATACAAATTGCCTGCACTTAGATGAGTGTAACTGGAAAACTGGGTCTGCAAATTGTATCCAGTTTTAGTCAATAGGCAACTTGGTCATTGCCATGTTTTTATTGGCTAGTGATTAACACTGAAGAGACATCAATGTTCAGTTTGCTCATGACGAGATTCTAATTTGGATTTGAATTGAACTACTTCTCAAAGCAGACTGAGGCAAGTCAGGATGTTTTTCAAATTACTGAAGTCCAAATCAGATCTTGTATAGGTAATCCTTGACTGCAATTGATATTGGAACTTCCATTGATAAGCAAGACAGTTGTTGAGTAACATAACATAACAACAGAATTGGAAGGGACCTTGGAGGTCTTCTAGTCCAACCACCTGCTCAAGCAGGAGATCAAGCAGTATTCTGAGTTGGGGTGTGTGTGTCAATTTTATGATCTTTTTTTGCCAGGGTTGTTAAGTGAATCACCCTGGATGTTAAGTGACTCACACAGTTGTTAAGCGAATCTGGCTTCCCCACTGATTTTGCTTGTTGGAAGCCAGCTGGGAAGGTCACAAATGGCAATTGTGTGACTTTGGAATGCTGCAACTTTCACAAACATATGCCAATTGCGAAGTGCCTGAAATTTGATTCCCCGGCCATGGGGATGCTGCAACAATTGCATAAGTCAATTTTTTCAGTGCTGATATTAGTGATTTTCAGTCACTAAACAAATAGTAAGATGAGAACTACCTATAGTTGCTACGTTTATACTAGTTTCCACCCCGAAATGTGTTAAAATCCAGATTTTCTTCTTCCCAGATATGAAAGATTCTGAACACTCTTACCAGAACGCTTGATTTTTAAGTCGTAGCAGTGCTAGATTCAGGAAATACTTCCTTTTGCTCATACATTTTCACAGTTGCAATAATCAAGAGAATTGGTGATTGCTCCATTGATCAGGATTTATGTTGGAAAGAGAGAGAGGGAAGGAAACTCGCCCAATAATAGCTTCTGCCAAGGGAAAATCCCAGCAATGAAATCCATTGGAAGATTGTTGCATGTGATAAACACCAACAGCAGGGTTTTCTGGTATGTGTGGAGTGTGGATAAGGCTTTAAAGCACTTGTGAGCTTTGCTTTTGATTAGTTTGATCGCTGGAATTTGGGGCCTAGAAATGATCGGAGCCTTTTTCTTTTATTAGTTCTGCTACAAACTTTATACATCACTGATCTGAAAACTGAGCTCAGGTCTATGAAAGGTTATGCCACAATTGATTTTCTTATCCCTTAATAGAATTCATATTGCCACAGCAGAATATGTCAGCTACTTCTCTGGAGTTTAAAAAAGCTGAGATGTCTGGCGCTCATGGCATCATCTGCATTGAAAGTGGGCAGCCATTTTGTGGCCGACTACTCTTAATGATTTTTGAGAGCTGAGGGCCACTATGTGTGAGGAACCATAATGGGCATAGCAATTGGGTTCAACCCCTCCCCCCGAAGGTTTAGGGTGATGTTTGTTTTCTTAACCATAATATGCATATTTTAGATGGCATGCTACAGTTTTCATCTGTTTCCCAGAAAATTATGCCACCAGCTCCTAGCAGTCATGATTAGGAGGGGGTTCTGTGAGTTACAAAAAAGGATTTTTGGGGGCTGCATCCTACTCCGAGGCTGCAAATTTCCTACCCCCAAAGTATACCTATAGGCTAGTCGTTTCCGACTCCGGGGGGGGGGGGGCAGTGCTCATCTCCGTTTCAAAGCCAAAGAGCCAGCACTATCCGAAGATGTCTCCATGGTCATGTGGCCAGCATGACTAAACACTGAAGGCGCATGGAACGCTGTTACCTTCCCACCAAAGTGGTTCCTATTTTTCTACTTGCATTTTTACATGCTTTCAAACTGCTAGGTTGGCAGAAGCTGGGACAAGTAACAGGAACTCACTCTGTTATGCGGCACTAGGGATTTGAACTGCCAACCCGCTGACCTTTCTGATTGACTGTGTCCCGACAAATGCGCGCATGACAAAAGTGCGCCAACAAAACCGCGGCGCTAAAACAGCAACATCATCAACGCGACATCATCAACGCGGTGACAACAGCGTGCCGACAGAAGCACGATTTAAGTTAAGGTAAGGGTTAGGGTTAGGCTTAGGCTTAGGCTTAGGGTTAGGGTTAGGTTTAGGGTTAGGGTTAGGGTTAGGGTTAGGGTTAGGGTTAGGGTTAGGTTTAGGGTTAGGGTTAGGGTTAGGGTTAGGTTTACAGCGCGCTTCTGTCGGCGCGCTGTTGTCGGCGCGCTTCAGCGCTCATTTGTCGGCGCGCTTTAGAACTTGCGGTTTTGTCACCGCGGTTTAGTCGGGCGGGCTTTTGTCGTTCGCCCTTTTGTCGCCCTGATCGACAAGCTCAGCGTCTTAGCCACTGAGCCACCACACCCTTACACCTAGAGGTACACCTGCTTTAAATATAGGATTACTGTGATGCAATGAAGGCTGGGACCCTGGGATCTGTTACCTTCTTAGTCTATGGTGAAGCCTGACTATAGTCTTGAGAACATCATGTTGGATGTTGAGGTTATTGAAAGTCCCAAAGGCTTAGATTCTAATGTCCTTCAGGGCAATAATTCTTGATGAGAAAAACCCACCTGAATTAGGTCACAAGCTGATCTCCATCCAGTCTTCTGTTTCCCCAGGCACCAGGTGACTTCTCAGCAGCCTGTGACCAGGCTATGACATCTTCCCGTGAGTGTTTCCCCATAAAAATATTTCTCTTTCTCTGAGGTTACTACTGTAATATGCACAACCCAATTGTAACGAGACGCTTAGAATGTATGGGGCTAAATTTTCTGAGCCACTTTTGGGTTTGGAGGTCTTTAAGAGGTGAGTTGAGTGTCATAATGCCTTGCGATTGTGGGCTACATTTTAAAAGTATTGTATAAGACTTATGTAAGGTTAGTGAATAAATAAGTGGTACTTGTATGAGCGAGGCAGACAAATTTAGGGATTTCCACGGTGCTGTAGTCATTAGTTACTTGCAAAGACAGGGACAATTTATTGATTGCAGCATATCTGAGAGATAATCTCTTTGAGTATCTTTTGAGGACCCCCCTTTGGTTTCCTTATAATTTATTTAACATGTTGTAACTTTTTGGGGCAATCTTTTCATGTTTAATTTTATTAATGCCTGGCTTACACATCTTGAATTATAATTATTGTCCCAAGAGCAGCAGGTTTAAACAAAAATGAAGACACTTGCTTTTGATGTACAGGTTAGTTTTGAGCTGTAAAATACGGCGTTTTAATGTATGCTCTGCCTAATCTACCCAACGGGAGGGGGAGGGGTTGTCTGATAAATTGACAGTGAAGAATATAATAAACAAATCCCACGTAGTTTGTTTTCTGGGTAGAAAAATGACTGTTAAGTGTGACAAAAATACCCACCCCAGAATGGAATAAAAATAACATTCATATTGATGGCCTTTGTGTTTTCACCTGGAAGGTTGCTTTGGATCCTTTGAACATGGTAAGCACCATGTTACTTTTGTTCCGGTTAATGCGACAAATGGCCTATAGGTGGCAGCATTGGCGAGCCATCTGTCTTGGGGTTGGTATTCCCTTCACTGGATGCTGGAGAAATTGGCACCGAAATTGGAGTGAGGGCTGTGGGGCAGAGGCAAATCGGCCTTGGCATTTAAAATTCACGTCCTCCAAAAGATTGTAAACCCCAGTTGTGTGTCCTGACTCATGTCGCTGTAGGAATTTTGCCATCATTGTGTCTGTTGTTGTTCTTAGTTTTTAGGTGTTGAACTAGCATGTCAAAAGTAGATTTGTCTATCTCCCATAATGCACGAAGTGACCTTGAATAGGGTCTTCTAGCCTGCTTGAGAATTGTTTGAAGACCACGGGAGAAGTTAAAACCGAGAGTCTCTTTGCTTCCCTAATTGATATGCAGCACCTCCTCTTCTCCTGCAGCTGTCCAGCCAGTTTTGGCTTTAGGTTTCTGATGTTTGACCTTCATCTTTTATCTGGCAGATGGGAATGGCTTGTTTGTATTCTTCACCTGTCCTTGCTGAAGGACAGCATCGGGGTGGGCTCTGTTGAAGGGCTAGGTCTTTGCTAGCTTCCTCCTCCTCCTCCTCCTCCTCCTCCTCCTCCTCCTCCTCCTCCTCCTCCTCCTCCTCTTTCTTCTTCTCCTTCTCCTCCTCCTCCTCCTTCTTGTTCGTCTTCTTGTTTTTGTTCTTGTTCTTCTTCTTCTTGTTCTTGTTCTTGTTCTTCTTCTTCTTGTCCTCCTCCTCCTTTTTCTTCTTCTCCTTCTCCTCCTCCTCCACCTCCTCCTCCTTCTTGTTTGTCTTCTTCTTGTTGTTCTTCTTCTTCTTGTCCTCCTCCTCCTCCTCTTCCTCCTCCTCCTCCTCCTCCTCCTCTTTCTTCTTCTCCTTCTCCTCCTCTACCTCCTCCTCCTTCTTGTTTGTCTTCTTCTTGTTGTTCTTCTTCTTCTTGTCCTCCTCCTCCTCCTCCTCCTCCTCCTCCTCCTCCTCTTTCTTCTTCTCCTTCTCCTCCTCCTCCACCACCTCCTCCTTCTTGTTTGTCTTCTTGTTGTTGTTGTTGTTCTTCTTCTTCTTGTCCTCCTCTTCCTCTTCCTCCTCCTCCTCTTTCTTCTTCTCCTTCTCCTCCTCCTCCACCTCCTCCTCCTTCTTGTTTGTCTTCTTGTTGTTGTTGTTGTTCTTCTTCTTCTTCTTCTTCTTGTCCTCCTCCTCCTCCTCTTCCTCCTCCTCCTCTTTCTTCTTCTCCTTCTCCTCCTCCTCCACCACCTCCTCCTTCTTGTTTGTCTTCTTCTTCTTGTTGTCCTCTTCCTCCTTCTCCTCCTCCTCCTCCTCCCCCCTCCTCCTCCCCCCTCCTCCTCCCCCCTCCTCCTCCCCCTCCTCCTTCTTTGAGCAGCATTTGGACAAATAAATAACTTACCCAGAAGTATTTCTGGCATGGGAACAAATACTGAGAGAGGAACTAGATAGAAATGATTTCTGCAGTGCATGCCCAGATTTTGGGTTCTGCAAGTTTCATGGTTGAGTGAGGATGATGTGACTAAATGTTCTGAATTTACTCCAGTGAATGAATGAATGTAAAAGGCTGAAAACAAGACCCTCAGCGAGAAAGTTTCTACTCTTGATATGCTTTTTTTCTGATATGGAGGGAGTTTTGTATGGAGGACCTCATGCACTGCAGGGTCTCTGCTCCTGATTGAATATCCTTAAATGTATAAAACTGAAATAAAATGCTTGGCAATGTTGATACATACAGATGGCTCCCTTCATAGAATTTCCCCTCTCTTGTTCAAGATTTGCTAAACATCACTGATGGTTAATGTGTTTCAAGCAGAGATGAAGCAGTCACTCTGAGTACTGAAGGAGTGTGTTCAGCATCAATGTATTAGCAATGTATGAGTGCTGAAAAGTATATTTAGCCAAATGTCTCCTTTGAATGATTCTATATTTCTGTAACAATACACCGAAACACAGCATGTCTATCTTTCAGGAAGGTGAGACACTATTGGTTTCAAAGCTACTTCTAGATGGATGGACTTTTTTTTCTGAACTTGAGGGTGATGGAAGGACATGACAAGGTGGAGCCATGATGGGGCTTGTTTGGCTTTGCTTTAGCATGTGTGCCAACCTGGCTATTGTATTTTGGCAACTCGGTTTTCTTGCCTAGTGGCAAGTATGAGTTGGGGTTTGTGGAGGACCAGCCTGAACAAATTCTGGTGAAGCTTCCTTGGTGAACATCCACTGAAGTAGAACCAGAACTGGTGCTCCTTTTTCTCTATGGGTGCCAAAGCTTTTATCTTCATAGCAGCAACTTGGTGATATAGATGAGGTTGCAAGGCAGCAACTGGGCATTGAACTCGATGGTTGGTGGAGTCTTGGATCTGGGACACCATGGCCCAAGGTCAGCATTGCATTTCTGCATCTTGGTTCTGTCTGTGAGTCAGAGATTCCTGAGAGGCAATGTTCAGTGGGTATCCAGTAGAAGGGAGGCTAGAAAATGTTACATTGAATAAATAAATACATCTCTTCATCAGACCATGTTCCAATTGTCTGCTTGGCCTGTGAAATGTTAATTGTCTGTCTTTTGTTTTCATTAAGTGCTACTTTAAATTGCTGTGACCCAAAATGAATGAAGTCTTTGCTGCCAATCTCCCCTCCCCATCTCTTCTGTTTTCCCCCCCATACTATCTCCCCAGGAACTGAGTTAATGTCCTAGTAGTTAGAAGATTACCAACAAATCCATCTGAGAGCAATTTTTGTTTTTGTTTGGGTTAGACATTAAAAATAAATAAATAAATAGAAGCAAAAGCAAAAATTGACATAATAAAACAATACATTACATCTCTCCACCCCTAAGAAATAAATAGATAGATAAATACATTTCACATAAATAGGAAGCAAGAAGAGAACAATTTCTTCCCTTTTAATCTTTGCCGGATTGTGTGGGGTTTGCAATAATGCCTTCGCCTTTGAAACGAGAGAAGAATATTTATGTTTTTCTGCATTGTCTGCCTACTAATTCTCCACCAACTACAAAAGAAAGGAGGTATGGGAACAAATCTCTGGGAAAGAGGGCTTAATATCTCTGGCTGCCCAACTGAAGACTAGGAATGGCCAAAGAAAGACAAGGATGTATAATTGGAGGTTGTTTATAACAGTCTGCATGTGGCCTCCCCTGCTTCTTCCCAAAATTATATTACCATAATGCACATCATAACAGAGTAGGAAGGGTCTTCATGTGTCATATAATCTGACTCTCTACTTCGTCATGGCATTTATTGGATTGCCAACTGAGTGTTAGATTTCTGTATAGCCAAAGGGGAAAGTTATTAACTGACAGAGAAAACAAGAGCTACGACTTTAGTTGGTGAAATTAATTCTAGCCTTCCAATTTAATCCAAACTTTAGTGTCACTGCTCTGCTCTTCTACTTTCCTACATGCACCACTAAATGGCTCACAGTCTGAAAAAGCGGCGAGTTTTCACAGAAATGGCTGCTCTTTCTCGTTACTTCTTTATTCAAGCTATTGTTGCTGGTGTGGTAGGGCACAATTTCACATGTTCTAGGTTCAGGCCTTGTGATTTTCCTTTCCTTTTTATAAACATTTTCGTGACCCGTCAAAAGCGCGTTCCACAAAAGCGCGCTCGACGAAATCGTGTATGTGACGTCACCACAACGCAATGAAAAAGATCGAAAAATTGAAATAAAAATTAAATTACAGCAAGCCGATTCACATAAAGGTAAGGGTTAGGTTAAGGGTTAGGGTTAGGGTTAGGTTAAGGGTTAGGATTAGGGTTAGAGCGTTAGCGTTACGTTTAGCGTTAGGTTAAGGGTTAGCGTTAGGTTTTTCATTACGTTAAGGGTTAGGTTAAGGGTTAGGTTTAGGGTTAGGTTTAGGGTTAGGTTTGGGGGGGTTAGGGTAAGGTTTTAGCTTTATTTTTACATTTTTCGATCTTTTTCGTCGCACTGTGATGACGTCACATACGCGCTTTCGTCGACCGCGATTTTGTCGTCCGCGGTTTTGTGGTGGAACCAACATTTTGGCTATAGATAAGCTTGGAGTGAAGCATGTGGAGAGAGGTCCTGTTCTTGAATATTCCTCTGTTTTATATAGATAGTTCTCTACTTACAGCTAAAACTGAGCTCGGAATCTCAGTTGTTGAGTAAAGCGGTTGTTACATGAGAGACCACGTGACTGCTTCACTCAATGACTGCAACCCTGACTCTCCCAGTTATGGTTGTTAAGTGACTGGGCAGATTGTTAAGTAGATTGCCAGGGAGAGAGTCTGGGCCTCCTACCACACCAGAGAGGCCTGGGCCTTCTCCATGCCCCACCAGGGAGAATGATTGCAATAGTGTTGACATTCACTAGTAGCCAGATTTGACATTCATTCTTCTAGCACTTTGGGTGATTTCCCCTCCCTGCATGGAGCAGAGGGAAAATCCCTCTGTGTTCTTGGGGAACAGACTTCAAATCCAACCTCTTCTCCCCTTACAAACTTCCCTGCTGGTTTCCCTATTGCTTTTCTGGGGAAGCCATCTGAGAAGATTGCAAATGGAGATCACATGATCACAAGGCGCTTGGCAATGGTACGAACAAGCTATCTAGTGCTCAAAATGTGGTCATGTGATAGAGAAGCTAAAGCAACTTGTGGCTGGAAGTGATCCAGCCACCCATTCCAAGGCTGTTGTGACTGTGAATGGCTGTTAAACAACCAATCAATAGATGAGAATTATCTGTAGTGCATGTTTTGCTTATTCAGGATGAGTCTCATCATGGTAAATGGCTTTTGGTTTTGAGCAAGGACTAATCGAGTTGTGTGCAAAAATAAAGGCTGTGGGATTTGAAAATTTGAGCACGTATATGGGAACGTTGGTGCACTAGCCCATGTCTCACGCTCTTCTGCTGGTGCTCACAGGCATGGCCTCAGAGCCTTCGTAGATTCCAGCATCTGAAATACTACTTTTTGAAGTGAATTCCAGGAAGTATGGTTCTATTGATGAAAGAAATGTCCTTCTGGGTTCGGCTCCAAGTGGGGAAAAAGACACTGGAGACATGGAGGCTGCTTGGAAAGATGGTTTATTGTGGACAGGACCACATGGCTTGAGCCCTGAACAGAAAAGGTGATCACATGCTTCAATGTTGATGGAGAAGAAGAGAAGGGTTTGAGGGAGGGGCTTGCTAGGCTTTTTATAACCTGTTCAGTCCCACTTCTCTGTTTCCTGTTCCTGTGTAAGAAATGTATTCTGATTGGTTGTCAGACTCCCATAGGACCATGCAGGGGCTACTCTCTAGGCTGTGTTTTGAATCCAGGTTTGGTTGAGTCCTCAAATGCCATGTGGCCAGTTGGGTAAAGGACCATTATCATGCTTTAATCCCATCCCCCTGCAGCTGAAGTGGAGAAGTCTTTATCATGTAAAGTGGACTAGCTTGGCCTTCTTAATGGCCCATTGACAAAGTGGGGATGGGCAGGAAGCTACATGGAGCTACTCTGTCTTTTAAAACATGTTTCTTTCTTTTCACATCCAGAGAAATATTCTGCCTTTTCAATATTTCCTAGGATATTTCATTTTTCTGGGAGAGGGCTGGGTGATAACTTCCTACGCTATTATCAGCCCTTAGGTTCCTTTCTCAAGATGCCTACTCCGGCCTTGATGGAGCACTCTTTGTTGTGTACTAGAAATTTGACTATCAATGCTACAGGTCAGTTCCGGACTACTTGTAGCTCAGAGAAGCTCCTTTGTTTCCTGCAGCATTGTGATATTAGCAGCTTCACTCAAGAGCCCCACGATCCCTCATCAACGCTCTTGCCCTGGAGCTGCTGGCTTCTCACTGTCATTCTTTGATCTTCCCATGCACCCTGCCTGCAATTGATATCGACAGCTTTTTCATATCTTCGAGGCATTTTCACTTTTCCCATTTGTTTTCTGCCCAAAGTCCCAAATCTGTTTGCGTTTTCATTTTTCCCTTTTTTTTGTGAAAGGAGAGGAATACAGCATTTTATAAAATAAAACCTATTTAAACTTTTAAAAGATTACAATTAATACTTTTGGAAGGAACTTTTCGCACTTTTATGGCATTATAGGTGCGTTCAATGATTATACTTATATATTCTGTTTTATCCATGTCCTAACTAAGACACTTTATCCTTTAACTGGGCAAAGCAGTGAATCATACAGCAAAATATTTTTCAACTATGGTATTTCAAAAAGGCTAATTTACAGAATGGGCCCCAAATTTAAGACCCAATGAATTGAAATTTGGCAATTTCATAAAGCATTTGATGACATCGTGTGAAATATCTTAAAACATTTCTCGTGGTCAGCTCCTGGTGTTTCCCTATGCTGTATACAGTTCAACATGGGCTACTTTCAGGGCACGCACGTTTCTGAAGGTCTTCTGAATTTTTTGAGAAATTTTCCAGGACAACAGAAATTCTGCCATTATTGCAGGCATGGAGGAATCTGGTAAGGAAATACAGGTAGTCCTCGACTTACAACAGTTCATTTAGTGATCATTCAGAGTTACAGTGCGCGGCACTGAAAAAAGGGACACACGACCATTTTTCACACTTACGACTTTTGTAGCCTCCCCGTGATCGTGTGATCAAAATTCAGAAGCTTGGCCACTGACTCATACTTATGACCGTTGCTGTGTCCCGAGGTCATGTGATCACCTTTTGCAACCGTCTGAAAAGCAAAGCCAACGGGGAAACCAGATTTACTTAACAACTGTCTTACTAACTTATAAAAGTGCACGCTCACATTGGCGAACCAGTAGTAGATGTCACCCCTGCTTGAAGCCAAGATTGGCTTCAATTGTTCTACCTTCTTTCTCTCGTTTTTGATCTCCTGATGGGTGGCTAAATTGTTCTCATTCGTAGGCAATGGAGGTCTGTACAATTAGTACAGCTAAACCAGTGGTAGTCAACCTGGTCCCTACTGCCCACTAGTGGGCGTTCCAGCTTTCATGGTGGGCGGTAAGGGTTTGCTGTAACTCTGCTTTATAAACTTTATAAAGTAAAGTTGCTTCCCTACTTTATAAATCACCATTACTGTGGAACCGGTGGGCGGTTAGAAAATTTTAATACTACCAGAGATACAAAAGTGGGCGGTAGGTATAAAAAGGTTGACTACCCCTAAGCTAAACAAAGCAATTGTTAAACGAAGCATGCGATTTGGTCATAAAACAAATCTAGCTTTCCCCCATTGACTTTGTTTGTTGGAAGCTTGGCTGGGAAGGTTGCAAATGGTGATCACATGACTCAGCAACCATCATAAATCCATTCCAGTTGTCGAGGTCCCAAATTTTGATCATGTGACCCAGGGGGTGGGTGGGTTCCGACAGGCGCTACTGCCGGTTTGCTCATGGGCAGGCTGTGCGCGCATGCACAAAGCAATTAAAATGGTTCTGCACGTGCGCTGAACTGAAAAACAAGATGGCACCACCTATGGTGCCGCCCAGAGAACCAGTTCGGGGGCGTGGCAGGCCTGTGTCGCTGCCGATTCCAGCGACCCAGGCCGCCAAACCACTACCGGTTTAGCCGAACCGGTAGGAACCCATCACTGATGTGACCTCAGAAGTGCTGAACGGTCATAAGTGTGAGGACTGGTTATACATCATATTTTAAATACCATCGCAATGGTTGCTAAATGAATGGCTGTAAGTTGAGGGGTACCTGTATTGGTAGCAGGACTGAAAATTGTGTGTTGCTGCTGCTGCTGCTGGAAAAAAGGGAAAGGGATCATTGGCACATGCGCACCCTGTGTGTGAAGACAATCTGAGTATCATGGATGGATGGATCATTGACAGTCTGGCACCACAGATGCCTTTCCTTTAAACGTCTGCTTTCTGAATGAAAACATTTTGGCTGTCGTCTTAAAAATCCACTTGATGTTTTAGATGACAGTCTAGTGGCTGCACTGGCTGGCATGACATGCTAAGTTGAGTTAGCCTCATGTTTAATTTGGCTTCAGGGGACTTTAGCATGTGGTGTGAATCCGGCCTTTTTAGTCAATTTACGGTTTAATATATCACACAAATGCCAAAAATTATTTTTACAACCAAGTTAAGCATACATGCACACCAGAGGTGGGTTCCTACCAGTTTGCACCTATTCGGTAGAACCGGTTCGTCAAATCTACCGAACCGGTTAGAAGAGGTTCCACCAGTGGACCCGGAAAGCAGGCCACACCTACAGAAGAGGTTCCAAAATTTTTTGAAACCCACCACTGGCAAGGATCTTGTAACTTGACAGCTTTAAGACTTGCATGCTTCAATGCCAGAGTTTCTGAATAGCTACTTGGACCGACCTAAGTACTAATTCATAATTTCATATCTGGTCACATGGGTGGCAAGCCACTCCCATCTGGTCACATGGGTGGCAAGCCACTCCCACAAAGGAGGCCACACCCACAGAGTAGGTTCTAACAATTTTTGAAACCCACCACTGATGCATACCCATCCTTTGTATGCAGCTCTCTGTGAAATTCATGGTAGAGAGAACCTGTGTGCTAAATAAACCACACATGCTTGGACTTACTTATTCCGCTAAACTTGCAAATAGAACAGAATAGAATAGAATAGAATAGAATAGAATAGAATAGAATAGAAGAGTTGGAAGGGATCTTGGAGCAGAGGTGGATTTCTGCCAGTTTGGCAAACCGGTAGTGGTGGTGGCAGGAGGCCCACGCGTGCACATGGGTGAATTGGTAGTAAAATAAATTGCAACCCACCACTGGCTTGGAGGTCTTCTAGTCCAACCCCCTGTGGACGCAGAACCATTTCAGACAAATGGCTATCCAACATCTTCTTAAAGACTTCCAGTGTTGGGGCATTCACAACTTCTGGAGGTAAGTTGTTCCACTGATTGATTGTTCTAACTGCCAGGAAATTTCTCCTTAGTTCTGAGTTGCTTTTTTCCTTGATTAGTTTCCACCCATTGCTTCTTGTTCTACAATCAGGTGCTTTGGAGAATAATTTGACTCCCTCACCTTTGTGGCAGCCCTTTACATGTTGAAACACTGCTGTCGTATCACCCCTAGTCCTTCTTTTCATTAAACTAGATATCCCCAGAATACCCAGAGATTCCAGCAACCATTCTTTATATGTTTAGCCTCCAGCCCCTTTTTCATTATGTAAACTAATACATTTTCTTTACCGGTCACTATATAACCCTTAAAAATATCTTATGCTTGATATGAATCAATCCTGTATTTGAAGGAATAATAAAATGTGGTTCTTACATTAACCTAAAGTCCAGTATATTTGGTCACTGTATGCTCACAACGCCTGTCGTTATTTTATCTTTTCTTTCTGTCCCTATGAATCACCTACAGAACCTCATGGATTAGCATCAGTGTTTTGCAGATCAAAAGTTAGTAAACAACTTCTCAGTATGTATAGATCACTATGGTTGGATTGATATCATTGTTCTGACCTAGGCTTCCCAAGAGCATAAAACAAACTCTTTGTTCCGACAAAAAACCCTTTTATTAACTTACTGTGAATTCTGCTCGTTCACATCCAGCAAAGTCTTTCAAGGGAGGATTTACAGTCACAGACCTTATCTGGCTTGGAGAGCTGACAGGCCGGTATCTGCAAAACTTGGCAAGGAGTCTTGGAGAGTCACAAACCAATTAAGCGAACTAATTGTATCCTGCAAACTCCACTCCCCTTTCGCTCCTCTTTTATTTCCTCTGGGAGGGGCCATTCATCGTCCACCTGTGGCCTTACTCCCAAGTCGACCCCAGTTCTTTAGCTGTTCCTTTCGTCTGGCAACTCTGTGCATGCGCACACTGGGAATAGGCTCCAGGTATTTGTCTGCCTCACTGATGTCTGACTCTGAAGGCAGCTGATAACCGGCATACGGCTCTTGCCCCCTCTCTGCCTCCGACACAGAGCCCTCATCAGAGCTTTCCCCAGACTCCAGGACTGGCCCATGTTCCTCCCCAAGCTCCTCACTGTCCGAATCTGCTGCCAGCTCCGTTGGCCACTGGCAGGCCACAGCAACCATAACTTAATACAAAACAAGTACAATTTGGCTTACTGTAATGGGTGAAATAAGTCTAGGTTTCCTAAAAGCTGAAAACCATTTGTTGGCTTCAATTAGAGTTATTCCAAGAGAAGAACACTCGGAAGTTACAAAATAAATAAATAAATAACTTGAATGGCAATTTGTGCACTTAAAATCTCACTCCCCACCTCTATTTTCCTTCCTTCTCTATAAACAATAGCAATAGCAATGGCAGTTAGACTTATATACCGCTTCATAGCCCTCTCTAAGCGGTTTACAGAGTCAGCATATTGCCCCCAACAACAATCCGGGTCCTCATTTTACCCACCTCGGAAGGATGGAAGGCTGAGTCAACCTTGAGCCGGTGAGATTTGAACAGCCGAACTGCAGAACTGCAGTCAACTGAAGTAGCCTCCAGTGCTGCATTTAACCACTGCGCCACCTCGGCTCTTGGCACAAAGCCAAGATGGAGACTGATCCCGTTCTGTGATGTAATCAATTGCATTTCTTGCCATGCTGAGAAGGTGTATGGATAGGGTGCCTGTCATAATCTTTAATGAGGATTCCCCATTGACTTGCTTCACTGGGTAAATGAAACCAACCTCAACTCATTTTAAAATTAGAAACGTAGGCGAGCAAACGCTGGAGGATTGTTGTTTGACTCTCACTTTATATTTGGAGGCAATAGAGCTTTGGAGCCTTTTGTGTCACCCATTATTAAATGTATCAGAGGACCCAAGCAGATTTCTGACACTGCAAAGATCAGGGACACGGTGGCTCAGTGGCTAAGACCAGAGGTAGGTTGCAACCGGTTTGCACCGGTTTGGGTAAACTGGTAGTAGCAATCGCAACTGGGTTGCCGAACCAGTAGTGATGGCAGGCTAGCCACGCTCCTGAACCGGTTCCTCGGTTGCCCATGCCATCACCGGCATGGTTTTTAAAAAAAATATTTTATAATGTTCTGCACATGCACAGAACAAGTTACATTTAACTGCGCATGAGCAAGCAATGTGTGGCGGGCACACACATGAGTGAAGCGAACTGGCAATAACGGCAGCAGCAACCCACCTGAGCTAAGATATTGAGCCTGTCGATCAGAAGGGTCGGCAGTTCAGCGGTTCAGATCCCTAACGGAGTCACAGCTTCTGCCAATCTAGCAGTTCGAAAGCATGTAAAAAATGCAAGTAGAAAAATAGGGACCACTTTTGTTGGGAAGGTAACAGTGTTCCGTGCACCTTCGGCGTTTAGTCATGCCGGCCACATGACCACAGAGACGTCTTCGAATAGCGCTGGATCCTCGGCTTTGAAATGCTTTTAGCTTTAGCTTTTATTGAACTTGTATGCCGCCCTATTCCCCGAGGGGACTCAGGGTGGCTAACAAACTAAATAGTGGAAAGGGGAAATACAAAAAACGAAAAGACAGACAAATACAAACAGATTAAAAACTCATCAACAGCCGCAACAATTCGAGTGGGGCTGGGAACTCATCAGCCCCAGGCCTGCCGGAACAGCCAGGTTTTAACGGCTTTGCGGAAAGCCTGAAGGATGGAGATGAGCACCGCCCCCTAGAGTTAGAAACGACTACCACATATGTGCGAGGGTACCTTTACTTTAAAGATCTTTCTCCTAAGCAAAGGGCTAGATTGTTAGATACAATAAACAGAAAGGTTATGTCAAGTTGAATGTTGAATGTTGATTTTATTTATATGCTGCCCTTTTCCCCCGAAGGGGACTCAGGGCGGCTCACAACTCAACCAGGGAAGGGGGGGATACAGACAAAATTAAAAATGACACAAAACAATACATGGTTTAAAACACACAGCAGTCATACCATTCGAGACGGGGGCAACGGTTCTTTAGCCCCAGGCCTGTCGGAACAGCCAGGTTTTAAGGGCTTTGTGGAAGGCCTGGAGGGTGGTGAGGGTTCGAATCTCCACGGGGAGTTCGTTCCAAGGGGTCGGAGCAGCCACAGAGAAGGCTCTCCTCCAGGTAGTCGCCAGTCAACACTGGCCGGCGGATGGAATTCGGAGGAGGCCTAATCTGTGGGATCTAATCGGTCGAGTGGAGGTAATTGGCAGCAGGCGGTCTCTCAAGTTCTTTTGCTGAAATATGTTATTGCTTGGTCAGGCTGGAGATTTATACGCGTGGCACACCAGATGCCTTTGGAAGTCATGCTTGCTTTTTCTCACTGCTTGACACTTGCCGTTCAGATAACCTTTTTAAGATATCAAGTGTCCCAAGCTCCAGGATGCTATTCAGCAGCTCAGTCCTGTTTCTTTTGGATTTTGTGAGTGCAAACCTAGTATGAGTGAATGTGCGCAGAAGTGTGGAGCGTGTGGGTGCATGAGAAAAATCATGTAGCAATCCATTTGAGTTCTTGGCCTGCATTTTCCTTCTTGTACACATTCATCTACAATGGGGGTCACGTGGAATATCTGGAGTACGAGATCCTTAGCCAATTCTTTCTTGCAGCAGGCACCAAACTAAGCCGATAATTGGAAAACAAGAACAGTTGCAGCAAAAAGTTGAGCACACTTGAATTAAAAGAACAGGAAGATCTTTAGTGCTGAAGAGAAAGTGGTGTTGGGAATAGCTTCCTTCTGTGTCCTTGCTATTCTGATTCATTAAATACATGCCATCTTTGTAGCAGCATGAAAGGCAAAATGAATTTGAATTGAATTGAATTGAATTTACTTTATTTGTATGCCGCCCTTTTCCCTGAAAGGGACTCAGGGCGGCTCACAATTCAAGGGAGGGGGAAACAAACAAAGTTACAAAATATAAAGACCATACACAGTTAAAAAACACAACAATCATACCATTCGAAGTGGGGCTGCAAGTCTTTAGCCCCAGGCCTGTCGGAACAGCCAGGTTTTAAGGGCTATGCGGAAGGCCTGGAGGGTGGTGAGGGTACGAATCTCCACGGGGAGTTCGTTCCACAGGGTCAGAGCAGCCACAGAGAAGGCCCTCCTCCGGGTAGTCGCAAGTCGACACTGGGCGCCTGATGGAATTCGGAGGAGGCCTAGTCTGTGGGATCTTATTGGTCTAGTGGAGGTAATTGGCAGTAGGCGGTCTCTCAAGTACCCAGGTCCAATACCATGAAGGGCTTTGTAGGTGACAAAGCCCTTCATGGTACAGTACACCCAACAGGCATATATTCCTCACCCTTAGTTCCAATATTAATTCTGATATTAATTCCAGACTATCTATTATCATTCTGCATCAGGCTTTTCCTCTCTCCTTGAATCAGAAGCCTATCTGATTATTTCTACAATGCTATTTCTTATTTTGATTGGATTTACGCCCTGCCTTTCTATTTATATGTAGTTTCAAAGTGGCTTTTAATTACGTGATTAGGTGGTATCAATTAAGATTATACCTGCCAAAGTGATTAAGAACATGAGCTAAGAAGCTGTTCTTAAGCAAATCTCCCTTTTGCTGGAGACTCAAAACACAAGAGCTCCGGTTCTTTTCTCCTTTTCTTAGAGGGATTTCATTACAGAAATGATGGATTTGGGGTGTTTATAGCTTCTTTAGTATACACCAAACATAGTGGCTAGTTCAAAGCACCCATACCTGTCTGTGAAGGCAGGCCATTTTGCCTGAATCTTTTGATGTGGTTATTCTTCACAGCTCTGTCCAAATATTCCAGTTAGAATTACCCCAGGCATATTTGCCTGAAGATATGTAGCTTTTCACTCCCCCTTCCTCGCTCCTGATGTAGAGATGCCCAGGGATAATCTTGCATGTGGTGTGAAAGTCTATTTAGGAGGGGATCTTTAGATGATCTGTAAGAGCTTCCATGTGACCTAGAACCTGGATAGTCGAGGGTTCGAGATTGCATGGAGGTGCTTTTGTATTTGGCTTCAATATAAAGATGTATCTGCAAAACCTGATATAATCTTATGGGAGAGGCTACATCTGTTGCATGAAACTAGGGCATGAAGTTACACAGATCCCACTTAAGTGTTCAGGCAGATCCTAACCTAGAGGCCTGAAGTTGTTTTTTTCCTCATGCGCTGGGAAAAGTTTCTTTGAAGTGGAATAAGACAGTATTAGGTAAAGTAGAAGTAAAGGTTCCCCGTGCACATATGTGCTAGTCGTTCCCGGGGTGGTGCTCATCTCAGTTTCAAAGCCAAAGAGCCAGCGCTGTCTGAAGACATCTCCGTGGTCATGTGGCCGGCATGACTAAACGCCGAAGGCACATGGAGTGGTTCCTAAGATGGTTCTTATTTTTCTACTTGCATTTTTACCTACTTTTCTAATGTGCATTGAGTTATATATAATTTGATCTGATTGTGGCAGTGGTGGGATTCAGCCAGTCCGCACCTATTCGGGAGAACCGGTTGTTAACTTTCTAAGCAGTTCGGAGAACCAGTTGTTAGAAGAAATCTCCTTTTGTTTTTTTTCCACTTTACAGGGCTAATCCTGTAAGGAAGGCAGGAAGGAAACATTCTGGTGTTGTTTCTAGCCTAATCTTTATTGCCCTGTTTACAGAAACTGCCTCTCCGGTTAACCCTTATTACTTTGTAACAGTGAGTGACGTGAGTGAGTGACATTGAGTTGGCCATGCCCACCCAGTCACATGACCACCGAGCCACACACCCCCAGCTGGTCATTAGGGCAGAGAACCGGTTGTTAAATTATTTGAATCCCACCACTGGATTGTGGGTAGAAATAAATTATGTAAAATGCAAGTGTATATGTGTATGTTTCTCTCTCTCTCTCTCTCTCTCTCTCTCTCTCTCTCTCTCTCTCTCTCTCTCTCTCTCTCTCTCTCTCTCTCTCTCTCTCTCTCTCTCTGTGTGTGTGCTTGATTTCTGTTATTTTCCCTATACAGATAAAACAGTATGCCTGTAGGAGATAACCAGGCTGAGCCTGAGGGAAGGGTCAAACGCATCATTAGTCATGAGTCCTTGCATACTCACAAGAGATCTAAGTCCAGCCACCTTGAATTTCTTTCTTTTCTTAAACTCCCACGAATTTCCCTTGACCATTAGTAGTTCAGATTCTTGTAGAGAGCTTAAGCTTGCAATAAACCTTTATACGCATTTGAACTGCCTGAATCTCCTGCTTTTCCCAGTGCTTAACAATGCCTGGTCAAGCCACGGTGTGGTTGCCTGACTTCTATCAGTATTGGGGGAGGGCAAAGGGAGTTGAGTGATAAAAGCAGTATTATGGTGCGTTATGCAACCCCTGCTTTCTTTGTACTTCTTAGAACTTTGTACACACACCTTAAAGGGGCAAAGCTTGTTGATGCTGATGCTGCCTGCTTTCTTTCACCTAATAGAATTATTGTGTTAGGAACATGAATTTAATGGGCTCATCATGACCTTAACAGCTCCTTGTCTGTCTAAGCTTACAGCAAGAATGGCATTGGAATAAATAATTCACTATTAGCTTTCAAAACATTTTGGGATTATTCCAAATCCATTTACTAAAGGCTGTTTTCTTGAATGCTGAAACCTCCTGGCTGCTGTATGTATGTATTATTTTATTTTATTTTATTATTTCATTCATTCATTCATTCATTCATTCATTCATTCATTCATTCATTCATTCATTCATTCATTCATTTTCCTAATCGTTTTATTGATTTGAGAACTGTAAGCCACCCAGAGTCACTTGGTTGAGTTGGGCATCTGGAGAATAAAGAAATAAAAAAAATCAAGCTTATAGTTTTTGTTCTGACAATGGTCAAAGCTAATGGGTTTTCCAGCATAATCCTCTCCCAGTAAAAAGTAAAAGTTTTCCTGTCTATATTGTCCATCTCTAAAGGATGATGCTCATCTCCGTTTCTTGACCAAGGGACCCAGTGTTGTCCAAAGACAATGTCCATGGTCATGTGACCAACATGGCTATACACAAAAGGCACACCAATGTTGTTTCCTTCCCACCAAAGTGGTGCTGATTAATCTATTTGCATCTGCATGCTTTCGAACTGCTAGATGGGTAGGAGCTGGAGGAACAGGAATGGGAAATCACCCCGGCATTGCACAGAACTCGGGTCTCAAACCCGGGCTTTCAGCTCTCCAGTGTCAGGCTTGGAAGCCATCTTTTACAGTGGACCTCAAGCCTACCACATATTCTACTGTGGGAAACTGGGAGGGGAAATTGTATGGAGCCTGGGAGCTTTGTAGTCAAAATAACATTCCTTCTCAGAGAGTCAAGGTCACCTTACTTCGGCACCTGGAGTGGTGTGACTGGGAGGAATCCCCAATTGGGATGGTGCCTGATTGGCCCATGTGATGGACATATGGGTGCTGGGACAGGGTCTTGAACTTTCAACTGGGGGGGGAGGGACCTGAAAGCTTTCAGATTCAGGTTTTCCCAGATGTGCCAACATGTCTTCTCTAATACATTTGAACTTTAAGGAATCTCTAGCTTGGATTCTTATTTGATTGAGGTTGTTATTTGGAACCCTGACATCCAGCTTACCAGCTCAGTGTCTTTAACTACTGAGCCATCCCGTCCCATCCTCATTCTCTCCCAGTAAGGCAAGATAAAAAGCACCAGGTTTCAAATACTTTTATTAGGCTATGGTAGCCTCCCCTAGTTTCTTTCTCTATTGATTGGAATGAAGCCTCTCACAGTTGAGATCAGCCTGGAGTAGCCTCCTCTAGCCTGGCAATTTCCACATGTGTTAGAAAGACAATTCTCAGGTGATGCAGGAGTTGTATAATCACAATTTATTTCTGTAGACCAGATTTGGAAAAACTCAGGTGTGACTTTTGTAAGTGGGGAATCCTAGACCGAAGGCAAAATTAAATTTCTGTCCAGATAGAATGAACAAACTCTGTCCCTTTGGTCAGGCATTTCTTGTCCCTTTTAAGGTCCTGCTTTTTGTGACACAACTGTTAGCTCTTGCAGGGGGGGAAAGCTGACTTTTATTGCGCTCTCTGGCATGAACCAAAGGTGCTTTTTCAAGAGGCAACTGAATTATCTTTGTTTTTCCTTGAAGACATTTAACTTCTCATCCAAGAAGCTTCTTCAGTTATGTATTCGAAGGGCGTTCATCCCAAAGTGCATAGCTAAACGTCTATGGAGATATGCGCCTACCCAGCAACCAGGCATAGAACCCGTTGCTGAAATTTTTGAAGCCCACTCCTGTAGGGTGATGTTGGGACTAAGTCTTCTTTTCCATTACCTCCTCACAATCGGTGTCCTATTTCCTCAACAGAGTGGGATGGCTTTAGCATTATCTTGAGTCCTAGATTTTCAGATCTCCTCTGAACTGTGTGAAGCACTTGCATTATTTAGTTGTAATTCTAATTAAAAAAAAAACCTTGTGATGTTAACCAGTGTTATTATTTGTCACAACTGAAGCTGGGGGGGAGGGGGCAGCAGCGTGATGAGTTGATTGCCAAGGCAAGGTAGGGAATGAGGGTGTAGCTCTCTCTGAACACATTATGATGCTCGGGCTTTTGATTGCTTTTTCCTGATTACATAACAAAGTAATTGGGTGTCCTTCGTGTGCTGACGCAACCTTTTACCGCTGGTCAGTTTCTCACCCACTTTGTTGCAGTTTCCAGTCCAATATAATCAGTTATTAAAATAGCGATTAATAGGAGCAATTTAATTTGGAGGAGAAAATGCCTAATACACGAGTCAATGAAATCCGGAAGAAAATGTA
This sequence comes from Thamnophis sirtalis, assembly GCF_051295495.1. NCBI lineage: Eukaryota > Metazoa > Chordata > Lepidosauria > Squamata > Natricidae > Thamnophis > Thamnophis sirtalis. The sequence continues at coordinate 161,889,646 of NW_028261383.1, forward strand.
TTCAAGAAAAATTCAGGTAGGTACTGCAGTGAACCTGTGAAACGGGCGTTCCAAATACAGGAGATTATCCATTGTGTTCTTTTCTACAAATTTCTTTTTCATTAGAGGTTTTACAAAGAGCATGAAAACTAACACAAAAATAATAAAGAGCAAAAGCAGAGACAAAAGAAAGAAGAAAGGGGGGGAAAAGCCAATATGCAGAAAGAAAGAACAAAAAAGATGTAGAAAGAAGCTCCTAGTTTTCTTTCAGGGCATATATAAGTAGAGTTACAAAGTTATCTCTTACTACGATTACAAAAAAAAAAAAGCTCACTATTATTAAAGCTCTTCTATTATCCAGAGTTGTTTTTTTTCTTCTAATCATCCAAACCATAAAATATAAAAGCAATTTGTTTCATTTTATGCAAAAAGTTTATAAAAGGTTTCCAGTCAGCCATAGATATAGATATATTTTTTCTCTAGTTAAAGAAGTTAATTTGCAAATTCCATCGTCTTTAACAACATCCCCTTTTGTGGGCATTTCAAACCTTTCCACTTTTAAGCAAATCATAGTCTTTTGTAGCTAATTTCAGAGGATTAAGCTTTAAATTGGCCAAGGTCTGCTAAGCAAGATAAAATATTACCACCACCATTGAACTCTGCACAAAGGAGAGATTCGCAACAATACAAGCCAGAGGACAGGTAGTTCTCTACTTATGACCACAACTGAGCCCAAAATTTATGTTGCTAAGTGAGACAGGCATGGAGTGAGTTTTGCCCCATTTTATGACTTTTATTGCCCCAGATGTTAGGTGAATCACTGCGGTTGTTAAGTTAGTAATACAGTTGTTAAGTGAGTCTGGCTTCCCCGTTGACTTTGCTAGTCGCAAAAGCGGATTACATGACCCAGGGAAACTGCAACCGTCACAAATATGAACCAGTTGCCAAGAGTCCGAAGTTTGAACATGTGACCATGGGGCTGCCGCAACGGAGTGTGAAAAATGGTCATAACTCACTTTTTTCAGTGCCGTTGTAACTTCAAACGATTGCTAAATGGTTGTAAGTCAAGGAGTACCTGTATAAAAAAGTTGTTTACTTGATGATCCCCTATAAAAGCTTCTAGCTTCTTTGCTGGACCAACTTGAAAAAAACAACCCTTTGTATCTTTCTGACCAATGGAGTCTCAATAAGGTAGAGGGAATCTGTGATTTGCTTCTATCAGACTTTCACAGCAGGGATGATAATGTGGGAACCTGGAAGGCCACAGATCCCCTCAGCCAGGGGTGGGCTTCAAAACTTTTAGCAAGGGGTTCTCTGCCCGGTTGCTGGGTGGACGGGGTCTATTCAGCCTCCTGCACCATGGTGGAGGCCCTTTGGAGGACAGAAACAGGTCCATTTCTGGTATTCCCAAACTTTTGGTAGGACTCTTTTTTGCCCTCCCCGAGCTTCTGCGCGCACCCTGCACTTACCTGCATCCAGAACGGGCTCCGTGGAGACTCCTGGGAGGGGAGGGGCGTGGGGGGGGGCAGCCAGGAGTGGGATTTGCAGGTTCTCTGAACTGCATAGAATCTTAGCTAGAGGTTCTTCCGAACCCCTGCGAACCCTCAGTCAAGCTTTACCAGGCCATTCCTTCCTCTCTTTTATCATTTTATCCCACTTTAATTGGCATTTGCTTTCTAAGATGCTGGATGAAAGCCCTCTCAGTAAATCATTTGTGCCTTGATCCAATTAATGAGTAGTGCCAGGGATTAAAGCGTGGTTGTTTTATTACTGTACTTTTGTTGTTGTGAATCGCAGAGGGTCTTTAGCAGATTGCAGTGCCACAGAAGCCAAATAAACAACTCAATGTGCTATAATTGGTGCGCAAAGCCAGCTATGGCCTTTTCCTTTCTCCCTCAGAATTGGAACTGAAAAAAGAAAGTAAGATTGGGTGGGCAAAAGTCACCTAATGCGAAGGGTGGCTTGGGAAGGAGGGATTTATAGGCAGAAACTAGATTTCTGAAAGCATAAATCCCACCTCTTCCCCCAAATCATTGTCACTAGAACAAATGCTCTGGTAATTATTTTTCTCTGGGTGTCTGGCTTGAATAGCCCTGGGGCCAGTTCAGTTCAATTCAATTTATTATGGCCATAGACCAGCTCCCTGGAGGTAGCCTAGCTTTGCTGTCCAAATTCACTTGGAGTTGGAGAGCCAGGCAAGCAAGGCAATAATAAATCTTGATGGGGAATATTATATAGATACTAAGAGGCAGCGAGAACTAAAATTGAAAAGTACTGTGTTTCCCCCAAAATAAGACAGGGTCTTATTTTCTTTTGACCTCCGAAATAAGCACTTGGCCTTATTTTCAGGGGGGTCTTATATTTCAGGTGCAGGAGGTGGTGAGTGTGGTCACTTCCTGGCTGCTGCTGTGTTGCAATATTTTTGGGGAGGGCTTAATTTCAGGGAGGGCTTATTATAGCGCATGCGCTCAAAAGCCCGATTGGGCTTATTATCCAGGGAGGTCTTATTTTCTGGGAAACAAGGTACTAGGCTTCTTTCAAAGATCTTTGCAGTTTGTCTTCTTAGGAGTGTGTGCTACATTATGCATATTCTGAGATACTGCTGATAACTCCTTTGCTTGGAATATTTTTCACTCTGTCACCACAAGCCAACATTTCCATTCGTTCATTTTTATGCTTGGCCCATAGCCGGAAAGCTGGGTGATCTTACTTATCTCCCCAGGACATCCAAGCTTCAGATCCTGCCTGTCCAAGCAGTCCCCTTAGTTTGAATAGCAGGTCTGCTAAACTAAGAAAAATGGAAGATGGTTCCAGAAAAAGTCTGAGGAGAAATAGGCATCCTTCTGAGAAGGGGCAGAAACCCAACACAAGTTAGTTGATATTATTATATACTTTATTCATTAAACAAGAAACTCAGCTAACTGAACATTCAAAAATGCAATATAAATACCATTGACTTATTATATACTTTATTCATTAAACATGAAACTCAGCCAACTGAATATTCAAAAATGCATTACAAATACCAGTGACTGGTACTAATGGTTGATACGGTTTGCTGCCAGCATCCTAGGTATCAACCAAGTACCTTCTTAAAATATAAGATGTTCCGAGTAGCGCAGTTTTTTGCAGTTCCGCTAGTGTTATTGCAGGAAGCTGCAATTGATTGATGTATCTTGTAAAATTCTTGAACATGGTGCCAAGTGCCCCGATGACAATGGGTATCACTGTTACAGTTTTCATCCATAGCTGTGTAATTTCGATGGCCAGGTCGCGATATTTCATTATTTTTTCTAGTTCTTTTTCTTCGACTCTGGCATTTCCAGGAAACAGCAATATCAATAAACTGTACACTTCGCCCCCCTACAACCGTGATATCTGGCACGTTGTGCTCCAAATGATGATCCGTTTGTATTCAAAAATCCCACAAGATCTTCACCTTCTCATTTTCAATAACTTTCTCCACTTTATGTTCCCATGACTTTCTGGATACAGGTAAATAATATTTTTTACATAATGACCAATGGATTAATTTAGCAACTCGGTCATGTCTAGTAGCTTTGTAATCAGTTTGTTCGATTTTGCTGCATTTACATATTAAATGTGAAACACTTTCGACTTTGTTATTGCAAAGTCGGCAGTTTGGGTTGTCAGTGGATTTTTGTATCTTCGCTTTCATGGCATTAGTTCATAGTGGTTGTTCTTGAGTAGCCAGTATTAAACCTTCCGTTTCTTTCTTGATAGTTCCCATCTTAAGCCATGTCCATGTCAAGTTGTCATCACATTTTCCTTCAATGTTTTTCAAGTGCTGTCCATGCAAAGCTTTGGCTTTCCATCTATTTAATCTGTCATCCAGCTGTGCTAGAACGGTAAGATTAGATGATGATTTTATAACAAAGAATTTTTCCTATGGACTTCCTGCATCCTGCTTTGGAAGCTTTAGTAACTGAAGAGAGGGACAAATGCTTTACATGTATTTATAGTGAAAAAGGAGACAAAAGACTGTTTTACAGATTATTAATTTATTTATTTATTTTATTTTATTTATTTGTCTTGTATGCCGCCCACTCCCAGAGGACTCCGGGCGGCTCACAAAAGACAAGGGAAAGGGGGGAACGAGACAAAGACAACATATTAAAAACAAACCAACATTTACAATTTCCGTGGAGGTAGATGCTTCTCAGCTCCCCCCAGCCTGCTGGAACAGCCAGGACTTGGTGGCTTTGCGGAAGACCGGGAGGGTAGTAAGGGTCCGGATCTCAACAGGGAGCTCGTTCCAGAGGGCTGGAGCTGCAACAGAGAAGGCTCTCCCCCGGGGAGTCGCCAGCCGACATTGGCTGGCAGATGGAATCCGGAGGAGACCTAACCTGTGCGATCTAATTGGTCTGAGAGAGGTAATCGGCAGGAGGCGGTCTCTCAGGTACACAGGTCCGATGCCATGTAGGGCTTTATAGGTAGCGACCAGCACCTTGAAGCGGATTCGGAGACCAATAGGTAGCCAGTGCAGCTCGCGGAGGATAGGTGTAACATGGGTGTACCTTGGTGCACCCACAATCGCTCGCGCGGCTGCATTCTGGACTAATTGGAGTCTTCGAACACACTTCAAGGGCAGCCCCATGTAGAGCACATTACAATGAGACAAGTATTTCATTAATAGATGGATTTGTGGGCGATGTTTCTGTACTGTATGCGATACGTAAGAGATTGAGAGATACATTACATTATTTTACTTCCTGATAAAAGTGAGATACAAGGGAAGTAGCAGTAGGTAGAGAAGACACTAATGGACAAAATGTCAATCTTGAAGTTGGACTGGCCGAAGCAATGTTGGAGCTTCACTGCTTCTGCACTGTAGTTGAGGGATTGGGAAGGGGATTAGAGATAGCTGGAGCTGTGTAGTCAAAATAAAATACTTTCTCTTGGGAACCAAGGACATTCTCACACCTGATTGGAAGGGGGAGGAGTGATGTCACCAGACTACCCGATAGAGCCTTGATTGGACCATGTAACTAATTGTTTGGGGTTGAGGGGAATACTTTTACTTTTAATTAGGTGAAAACAAAGGGGCCCCTCAGAGTTGGTTTTCACCAGATATGTGCCAATATGATATTTCCAATAAAGCTATTCTTTGAGGAATCCACCTGCCTTTGAGTTTTGCTTGAAATCTATTTATTACTTGGATCTCTAGTTCCTTTATACCTCTGTTCAGCTTTTGTTCACATTAACTGTTTGAGTATCTTCACTCAGGATGACAATGGCATAGTGAAATCTTTTCCAGCAGATTTATTTTTTCCTTCTCCTTCCTGGTTCCATTCTCTGTTCTGGAAAATTTGCCCCTGCCCATCAACATGTCAAGCTGTAGGTTACATGGTGAAATTCCATGATTTTCTGCATGTAGCTTCTCTGCTTTTAAAAACTCTACTTTGCTGGATCCCAGCCAGCTTTTAAAGTTGATTTAAAAGAAAAAGCATACCTAATGGGACTCAGCTAGAGAATAAGTGAGTTGCCTCCCACGTACCTGCCAAATGAGACTATTTTGGGAAAGAAAAAAATTTATATATATTATAAGCAAGCCTTTAGAACACAATTAAATTAGTTCATTTTGTATAGGAAAGGACAAAAAGAGCATGTGCCCACCATTTCATTTCCTTGCCATCTTTCCAGAGTATGAGCTGATGCTTAAAGAAAAAATGTAGGAGAAATGCAAATCATAATCTTACCTTATAATAGTATGTGCAAAAATCAAAAATCCTCACCCAATCCCCAACCTCTCCCCTCACCCCTCTGTCATGTAAAAAAAAATCATTCTGGCAATTTAAGGCAATATTTAATTATCTTATTAACTTTTTTTTAACCCAGTATAATCTTAAGCCTTAAGGGAGTACTGTGATGGAAAAAAAAAAAGTGGGGGGGGGGAGTAATGTTTAACTTGAATTTTGTCTAGATTTCTATTCTGTCCATGCCTGGCTGATAGGCCCATATTTTACAATTTTAAACGAAAGGAGGGAGAGATGCAGTGGTGGGTTTCAAAAATTTTTCAAACCTACTCTGTGGGTGTGGCCTCCTTTGTGGGAGTGGCTTGCCAGCCATGTGACCTGGTAGGAGTGGCTTGCCTGCCATGTGTTTTCTTTCTCTTTCTCTCTCTCTCTTTCCTTCCTTTTGTCTCTCTGTCCCTTTTTCCTTTTTTTCTTTCATCTCTCCCTCACTTTTTCTTTCTTTTTTCTTTCTTTATTTATTTATTTCTTCCTTTCTTTCTCTCTCTGTGTGAGTCTGTGTGTGTGTGTGTGTCACTGGTGGGTTTCAAAAATTTTTGGAACCTCTTCTGTAGGTGTGGCCTGCTTTCCGGGTCCACTGGTAGAACCTCTTCTAACAGGTTCGGTAGATTTGACGAACCGGTTCTACCGAACTGGTGCGAACTGGTAGGAACCCACCTCTGGAGAGATGTATATTTTTGTGTCAGAGCTCATTATTTAAGTAAACTGTTTTGGGGGAGAACAGAGCTGACATTGCAATCTCGAGGCAAGCAAATTTGAGGCATCGTAAATTGAGATGTACACCTTCAATACTTTGATGACATTCTTTAACTGTTTCTCTAATGGATATGTAGCATAGTCTGGATGATGTAGTTTAGGGATGTTTGATTTATATGGACTTTGAGATACATATGCATATGTCATTTTTAAAAGTCAATTGTCTGTTTTCATGGATGAGGTGATCTGTCTTAATCCAGCTGTTCAAATGAATTGATTAATTTCTAAAGAGAATGGCACACAAATGTTAATATATTCTGGCTGAATTGTGCTTCCTGATCATACCATGTGCATCTATACCCATAAACCCATAAGTAGAGTGTTGTTACTCATTCCCATCAGTTTATGGTGATCTCAACATGTTCGCAAAATAACCTAGCTTCGTGCCCATTTAAGAAATTTTCTTATCATTGTAAGAAATTGTAAGAAATTTAATTTCACCCCATGAAAATAAGTGATTCTAAGATAAAAATTCTGTAGTCTTTCTCATAGTACATATGCAGATCTTAGAATGATAAACCCAGGCTGTGGAATTTTGGTAGTGCTGAAGTCACAATAGTAGTCTCATCGATTTTTGGGTTTGGCTTTCATAAAAAAAGGAATCAAAACTCTGGTCTTCCCATCACCCTGCCTTGGATTGTTGGAAAAAATCCAGCATGTAACTCCTTTTTGAGTGACTTTTGTGCAATTTTAGTTAGTTTTTGATGAATTTTAGTTGGTTTTTGATGAAAATAACGCTTTCTCCTTCACTGAATGGTAGAATTTTGAATTGCATAAGTGTTTCTCAACCTTGGTGACTTTAAGATGTGTAACCTCAACTCCCAGAATTCCCCAGCCAGATTTGCTGGGGTTCTGGGAGTTGCAGCCCACCCATCTTAAAGTTGCCAAGGTTGAAAAAACATTGTTCGTAGGAAATCAGCATCAGATTTGAAAGCTATCCAGATTTCAAAATCTGGATAGCTTTCAAAAACCTGAATCGGGAGGCTCTCACAACAGTCACTCGGGCCCTTGTGACCTCTAGGCTGGAATACTGCAATGTGCTCTACATGGGGCTGCCCTTGAGGAGCATCCGGCGACTTCAGCTAGTGCAGAATGCAGCCGCGCGAGTGATTGCGGGTGCACCCCGATTCACCCGCATAACACCTATCCTCCGCGAGCTGCGCTGGCTACCTGTTGATCTCCGGATGCGCTTCAAGGTGCTATTAATCACCCATAAAGCCCTACATGGCAGTGGATCTGGATACTTGAGAGACCGCCTTCTGCCAATTACATCCCTACGACCGATAAGATCTCATAGATTAGGCCTCCTCCGTATTCCATCGGCCAGCCAGTGTCGGCTGGCAACTACAAGGAGGAGGGCCTTCTCAGCAGTAGCCCCGACCCTTTGGAACGAGCTCCCCGTGGAGATTCGTACCCTCTCCACCGTCCAGGCCTTCCGCATAGCCTTGAAGAACTGGCTCGCCCGTCAGGCCTGGGGATAGGATAGTTACCCGCCCGAATGATGAGTGTTTGTTGTTTGCTATTTTATTACATGTTTTGTCCTACTGTCTGTATTCCCCTTTCCCAGTTTTTGTGTGAGCCGCCCTGAGTCCCCTCAGGGAAAAGGGCGGCCTACAAATTCTAATAAAATTCTAAATTCTAAAATTCTAAATTTCAGGTCTACAGAAGAGACTCTTCTGAAGCTGCTCATACTTCCAGAGATCTTTCTTCTCAATACATTGGTGACAGCTGCTCCTCTGTTGCTTCCAGGCTATGGAATTGCTGTTGACAATTTTTCTGTCTTCTTCAGGAGAGCTGCTAAGACGTATCTGCTCAGCCTTTCATGGTTTGCTATTTTAGCACTGCTTTTTCACTGACGTTTTTGGCTTTTTATGATGAATTGGAAATTTTAGTTGTGGTTAGCCGCATTCATCTTGAATGAATGAATGAATGAGGCTGTAACCCATGAATACAGCAGTCACTTTAATAGGATCTCTGTGCTAATGAACAATTCCAGAAATAATTCGTCTTGGTTCTCCTCTTAGGATTCTGCTTTTCCTTCTCCAAACAGGCCTTCAGCACGCTGCGTGGCATGACAGAAAAAATTATAGCACGACTGGAAGGAAATTGTAGCATGCTGATTTAAGAAAAGTGGAAACCCTCCTATTGATCGTAGTTGCAAATCCTATGTAGACAAACCTGTGAGTAGGTGCTTAGGGATGTTATTTTCTTTTGCTATTCACTGACTGTGGATGGTTCAGTGGCCTTCCTAAAATCTTGCTTGGGGGTTGAGATTTATAACTGTTTGAGGTGGATATACTGTAAATAGACAATTATAGGAGAAACACACTTAAAAAGAATTTGCACACCTTTCAGGGTAACGTATGGAGGAGATGGTGGAAGGACCTGAAGCAAAATGTAGGTTGGACCAACTCCAAAATTAGGTAGACACACATCGACACATTCTTTCCCTTGACACCCCCTTTTTTCTTCCTTCTGGCACATCTTTTCCCTTCTTGTTTCATTGCATTCTTCCCTCACGGCCTTAAGCAGCATGCCACAAAAATGGAACTGTTAGCTCTTATCAAAGGTCTGAGGTGGCTTAAAGCAAAGAAAATTGGTAGTGCATGAGCTGGAGATTGTCCAACCCCTGAGACAAAAAGCTTAGAAATGAACTAGATTTGGGGTTTGGGTTTGTGCTGAGCATCTGCTAAGCAGAAATTCAAAGGGACATTTTGCAGTGGGGGAATTAACAGATGAGGCCACTGCCCTTCTGTCTTTTTCTGCTCCCTGCTTTTCCCTTGCTGTTATCTCTTCCTTCCAGAGCTCTGAAAACATATAAGAAGGTGTTGCAGAAAATGACAGGTTTTAGACTTCTCAGGATACAGGAAAAGTTTATTTGGCAGCCAGGTTCAGAAAGCTAGCCCATGGCTTAGCATTGCAAGTTCTGAACAACCTTCATTATCGAAGCACGCATTCTTATACATTCTCAAAAGCATTGCAACATGGAAATACTTAACACATTTCTTAGTGGTTACCTTGAGGAGAAAGCCTTATAAGGAGATGGGGTCCTACTTCTCCTTTTGTTTATGGAGTACGTGCCATTAACGAACTTTAATTGAACCTTGGACTTTTGACATAGGCTTTTGACATAGACCTTTGACATAGAGACATCTTGTGGTTAGGCACTGGCTTCCTGTTTCTTTTGCAAGCTCCAACTCTGTCTATGTGGCTTTTAATATAGAAGTAAAGGGTCTCTAAGAGGCTGTCCAGCCTGACCCAGTAGGTTTCACACTTAATGTCCAAATCTCACTTTACGTCCGCTTTAAAGGAGATGTTAATGAAGGTTTTTAGATTGCCCCGATGAGTAGAGGGAGAATAAGGCACTTTTGTTAATTTAGCTTTCCTGGATGTCTTTAAATTGAACATAGTCTTATTATTATATACATAAAGTTTAAAATGTTGTTAGCTGGTTGGAGCTTTATTCCAAATATAATGTACAAGTAAAAATTCCAATACATTGCAAAATGTGAGAGGGGGGGGAGGTAAAACATCTCTAGCACTTCTAAGCTGTAACTGTGTCTGTCAGTCTTTTGAAGGATGAGGAGTGATCTAGACATCCTACCTAAGTCTTCAGCTAAGTGTTTGACTTTTCTGCCAGCCAGTTATAATTCTGGCTGTGCAAGCTTTTTGCTTCAAAAATATAAGATGACATTAATACTAATAGATGTTGTCACCCAGGCAAAGCAAACTTGGGGGGGGGGCACTGAATTTTGTGAATGGTGTAAGTTATATATATCTGCAAGTTTCCATAATTTCCTTTTCCTTATGGAGCCTTCAGAAATTGGACCAGATTAATATTACTATTAAAGCCCTTTGGAGAAGAAAGTCACCTTGTTTCATGCTTTATCATGTGAAAGATGGTTCTTGAACATCAGAAGATCTTGACTGCTTGCTCTTTTAAATTTAACAAAAAGAACAATTGCAGGAATTGGGCATGTCTGATTTAATGAAAAGGAGGGGGTGACATGATGGCATTGTTCTAACATCTAAAGGGCTCTCCCACAAAGGAGAGGTGGTCAACCTATTCTCCAAAGCACTTGAAGGCAGGATAAGAATCAATGGATGGAATCTAATCAAGAGAGAAGCAACCTAGAATTAAGGAGAAATTTCCTGGCGGAACCAGTGGTGGGTTCCTACTGGCTCAGCCCAGTTCGGCCAAACTGGTAGTAGTTTAGTGGCCTGGGTCACTGGAACCGGCAGCAACCCAGGCCTGCCATACCCCCGAACTGATTTCCTCATCTTGTTTTTCAGTTTTGTGTGTGGGTGCAGAACAATTTAAGTGGCACTGCGCGTGCGCACATAACATGCACACAAGTGAACCAGCAGTAGTGCCTGCCGGAACCCACCCCTGGACAGAACAATTAATCAGTGGAACGACTTGCCTTCAGAGGTTGTGGGTGCTCCAACACTGGGGTTTTTAAGAAGAGACTAAGCAACCATTTGTCCGAAACGATTTAGGGTTTCCTGCTTGAATGCGGAGGGGGATTGGACTAGAAGACCTCCTAGGTCCCTTCCAATTCTGTTGTTCTGTTCAGAACATGAGCGAGCAAGGAAATGCTAATGTAGATATTTAATTCCATGCCGAATCACCTTGCATGCTGAATCCATGGAATCATGAAGAAGCCCATTCTAGTTTGGAGGCAGTAAAAGTCTCCCAGTCTAACCAATTTTGTGTGTTTCACTTTATGTAGTGTTTGAGCTTGCATGTTCACCTCAAATTCTTAATAGTTCGGGTGGCAATCTGGTGATTCAGATTTGTGCACCTAGAGAATCTGGGAGCGTAAGATACAATGTCAGTAGAAAACTAGAAGCCAGGAATGTACATGGGCTTATTGGTAGCCCTTTGGAAGCAGCATTCTGTGACCCTTGGCCATGCACAAGAATATATCCCTATATATATATGTGTGTGTGTGTGTTTTTTATTTGTGCTGATAAATAAATAAAGGGAGATTAGTATAGATCTATTTCAAGCTATTTAGCTCTCATCAGCTAGCCATACCCTTACTGGGATTTGAACCTGGGCTCTATGACATACTAGGCAGACTTCTTAGCCATTAGGCCACAGGCTCTTATCCTTTATCAGCGAAGCCAGGGTGAAATGTATCTATTAGATTTTTACAACCGCTGGTAAGCCCCAATTATGGGAGGAAGCTAACTGCTTCCATCATCTGTCAATCGGCTATATATATATATATATGTGTGTGTGTGTGTGTGTGTGTGTGTGTGTGTGTGTTTTAATTTATCTGTGCTGATAAATAAATAAAGGGAGACTAGTATAGATCTATTTCAAGCTATTTAGCTCTCATCAGCTAGCCATACCCTTACTGGGATTTGAATATATATATCCCCACCCCATTGGCTCAGCACACAACATTTTCAGCACAACATTTCTCAACATCCCTAGGTTACCTACGTGTGTGTGTGTGTGTGTGTGTGTGTGTGTGTGTGTACGTACGAATGTAGGTAACCTAGGGATTTTGGAAAAATCAACTTGCCTGCTGAAAATGTTGTGTGCCTGAGCCAATGGGGTCATAGATTTCCTGGCAGTCTGCACATGCAAGCTGTTGTGAGGCACGACAGTTACCCTTGTTCCTAATTCTGAATCCCATGGTATCCCCTTCAGATGGGGAATGCCATCTGCTACTGGAACTAAATCCATCTCTCTCCCATGGCCAGACGTCCACAGATCTGCTCCAGAGGTTTGGATATATGTGCAAGCTGGGGGTGGGGAGGTGGGAAGAGCATGAAGGGAGGACCCGGATTGTTGGGGGCAATAGGCTGACTCTGTAAACCGCTTAGAGAGGGCTGAAAGCCCTATGAAGCGGTATATAAGTATAACTGCTATTGCTATTGCTAAGTCCCATTGCACTAGTGGAAATGCTTTTACAAGGGAATATCCTGAGATACAGCCAGTGCGGCAATTTGCAGTAGACTAAAATCTATTTACTGAGTTTCAGTCCAAAAACCTCTACTGGAAATTCTAACCTCACTTGGTACTTGAAAAACTGAAACTACAACTTCTTAAGAAAACAGAAAAACTTCTCCGCATCACTTTTACCTCCTACATATTTCCTAATGAAATTACTTAGTTTTGTGTCCCGCCAACCACCTTCTTGATGTATTTTTTTAGTTTCTATGTGCAGGCAAAGGGATTTATAAAGACAATTAGTATGAATGAGGAAAATTAATTTCTACACATTCATGGAACTGTAAAATGAAAATGAAAGCAGTATGGTAAAAACTATAATGAGGTGCTAATTATTCTGCAGCTGATCTTTTTTTAAAAAAATACTTACACATCTGCAAAGTTTTGAATTGGAGAATGAAAATTGACGTTCTTCATCAATGTCGTTAGATATCACAGCTGTCTTACTGTACAGTTGTATCTCAGTACTCATCCTTAATTGGTTCTGGGAGGCATGATGAATACCCAAAATGATGAATACTAAACACATTTTTCCCATAAGGAACAATGTAGTGATAGCCAACACCAACAAGTTCCAACTTGTGCCCTGAGTACCGAACAAATGATGAGTACCAGGACAACATTTTTTTTCCATTTGTAAAGCTAGATAATTTTAATAAGAATAATTGTTTAAAAGAATTCAAAGCAGCAAGGATTTTTCTCATATTTTTTTAAGCTTCTATAATCCAGATTCCATCAGGCATTCATGTAGAAGATTAATGGTTTTTCCATTTGTTGATCAGAAGCCTTTCCCTTAGGATTTGCAGCAAGGCTGATTGACGTGACAAAGTCCTATCTTCTTTTCAGAGGGATTACATGATCCTTTTCTGCAAGTTCCTTTAGCTTTAATGCATGATCTTGATTCCTTTATCATGTCTGCTTCCCCCAGATCAGAAAGAATCACAAAGGTCAGGAAAAGGAGGACACACCAAGGCTTCATAGTTATGGCGAGTTCAAAGCAACTGCTTAAGTCTTCTCTAGTCCAGTCACCAAATATAGCCTCTACCAGGACAACATTTTCATGTTGAAGTGTGTTGAGTACCAAATTCAATGAGTTTCAGAACAGTTGAGTACCAAGGTACCACTGTACTCCGATATGCTTAACAGTAGTCTTTAATGTAGTTCCTGAAATTCCCATGATATTAGGGTGATCATTAAAAACAAATCATGTACTTATTTAGAAAACTGTTCTGACCCCCCTCCTCTGTCCAGTAACGAAAGCCGAGACACGCTTAATGAGAATGTCTTTTAATAACAAGTCCAGACTCTCGGTGGCTGAAAGCCAAATAAACAAACAGATAAGGACTTTGGCAGCAAGTTTGACAAACCTTGGCAGCAATGCAAACAAACTCTGGCAGCAATCCAGCCTGCCAAGTTTGTTTCTATTTAGTTAAAGCGTTGACTTCTGCAAGAAGGGTGTGGCACAAGCAATCTCTTTTTAGTCTGGAAAGGAGCTTAATGACCATCAGCTGAGCGTAATTACCTCCTGTAATTACATAGTTGTTTTTGACGCTGAGTAGCCCTTCGACGGCATGCATCCCAGAACAACTCACTGTTGATTTCTGGATCACTCTCTCTTGTCTCCTCCCCACTGATCCAAGGCTCAGGCGCCACCTGGTGGCCAACCAGTCTCTCTGCGCCCTTCTCAGAGTTGGAACCCTGTCCAGGGTCCTCCACATCCTCCAGGGCCGACTCATAAGACCCCTCGCTGTCGGAGTCTGGTGGCAGCTCCAACGGCTCCTGCCGGGCCACAACAGAAAACTATACTGAAACCTGTTTAATTGCAACTTAAGAATAGCAAATGGATGGCAACACCCATCACATCTGAGATGATCTTGGAAAAGCTAAGCAGGATTGAATCTGGGTCACATGTAGGTTGAAGGCCACCAGGGCTATTAGCTAATCTAAGAAACTGGAAAGAAAACCTTCTCCCCCAAAGGCAAAGACAAATTGCCTCTACATATGATGTTGTCAAGAAAATCTATTCAGTTGTCTCTATGAAACGGAAAATAACATCAATGGATGTGTGCATATTTGGACCATCCAAATGGGAAATCATCTGTAAAATGACACATGTCTTCAGACAATGCTGGCTGTCTTAGATAGGAAATGGAGATGAGCATTACCCCCTATAGTCAGTCATGACTGGACAGGGGAAACCTTTACTTTTAAATATGTAAGAGACAATTTCTCAGAAATGCTCCAGCAAGGTATGATGGTTAGAATGAATAAAATGTATGTGTTTTTCTCCATTTCAGTACTGTTTCAACTGCTTATGGTAAACAGTCTTGAACTAGGGTTAAAGTCTTTATCCAGTTACTTTGGGAGTCATTGAGCCCATCGAACAGATCTGAAAGGGCAGTTCTGTAAATAAATGTGGGGAAATCTTTACGTTTGTTTAAGCTCTTTGGAGGAAGAGTGAAGCAAATGTATTGAAAAGTTCTTTAGAAGTGTAGTCGGTACAGTAGGAATAATGATTGACTAACCTTCCAGGTACTGAGAACTGCAAGGCTTAAGATACAGAAGGACCTTGACAGACGTGAACATTGGGCCCTATCTAACAAAATGAAATTTGATGATGAAAAAAGAAAGGTTCTACATTTAGGCAACAAAAAACAAATGCACAAGTATAGTATAGGTGGTTCCTGGCTCAATAGTAGTAACTGTGAGAGGGATTTTGGAGTTCTAGTGGACAATCACTTAAATATGAGCCAGTGTGCTGCAGCTGCCAAAAAAGCCAACACAGTCCTAGGCTGCATTAATAGAGGGATAAAATCAAGATCATGTGAAGTGTTAACACCACTTTATAATGCCTTGGTAAGGCCACACTAGGAATACTACATCAAGTTTTGGTCACCACATTATAAAAAAGATGTGGAGAAAACCAACAAAAATGATTAGGGACTGGAGACTAAAACATATAACAAATGGTTGCTGGAATTGGTTATGCGTAGTGTAATGAATTGGTTATGCATAGTTTAATGAAAAGAAGGTCTAGGGGTGACATGATAGCAGTCTTCCAATATCTAAGGGGCTTCCATAAAGAAGAGGGAGTCAATTTATTCTTCAGAGCACCAGAAAGCAGGACAAGAAGCAATGGATGGAAACTAATCAAGGAGCGAAGCAATCTGGAACTAAGGAGAGATTTTCTGACAGAACAATTAATCAGTGGAACTGCTTGCCTTCAGAAGTTGTGAATGCTCCAGCACTGGAGGTTTTGAAGGAGAGATTGGACAACCATTTGTCTGAAATGATAAAGGGTTTCCTGCCTGAGCAGGGGGTTGGACTAGAAGACCTCCAAGGTCCCTTTCAATTCTGTTATTCTATAATCTGTAATTCACATTACCCTTTACTATTGATAATAGTGGGTAGAGGAATTCTGGTTTAGCATCCTTTGAAAGGCAGAGTAGGGTTCTCTTTCTAGGTAAGAAAATCTAGCTAGAGGAAGCTGTGCTTATTAATGTTCATATGGGAGTAATCAGAGATAATGTTTGTGCACATAGAATTAATATGGAGCCTCCCCAAGGTAATTGAAATGTTTTTATTTCTTAAAGATCTAAAAAGCTTTTTGCAAGCGGGTGCTAGTTGATTTAAGACAAACCGAAGAGGTGTTTTCATCCACTTTAGAAAGCTTAATATTCATTACCTCAATTTATTTTTTTCCCTTTTGAAGAAAAAGAAGGAGTCAATCCTGCCTTTGGCATTAAATGATTATCTTTCTGAGCTTGCTAATTGCCTAATACATCTTTCTAAAAGGGCTAATTTATACGGAGCACGTTAGAGCCAAGAAAGAAATATTTTGCCCAATAAGAATTGTACAGAAATTTTTTTAAAAAGCAAAGATAAATTGCTGTGCCTTAACAAGTCATTTCAAGCTGGGCTGAGCACATTTTTACATTTTTACAGGAAAAGGCACGGCTGCTGGGAGGGAGGTAATTGGGGCCATGGGGTTAAATACATTGAGTGGCCATTAGTAACCATCCATCATGTTCAGTTACTGTTCAGAGTAAACTGGGGATTCAGGACTGGATCGAATAAGGACTGGAAATGATTTCCCCTCTGTTTTAGACCTCCTGTTGGCATCTTAAGCTGCTAACCCAGTGGTTCATCTGAGGAATTTTGACCGTCCAAATGTAATAATAGAAGAATTCAGTCAGCAAACTCATATTTGAGCACCTAATAGTTTGATGTTCCATTCTTTTCTATTCCAGGCTGTATTTCTATCAGGGATGGCCATCTCCCAAATCTAGATCTTATTTTGAGTAAAAGGAAAGTTCCATAAAATAGATATTTTAAACTGCAGAACAGATTGCGTTTGTGTTTTCAACCCTCACTTGTGGTGCCAAATGTTATTTCGTTGTTACAGTTAGAGATGCAATCAAAGAAAAAAAAGAAACAGGATAAAAATAATAAAAAAAAGAATTACAAAGATTGTAAAAATTAATGAAAAAATTAAAATGAATTATAAATATACATATTACAATATCTTATGTCAGTTTAAAGTTGTTAAATATTAGAATGTCTATATTAAAACCAGTAATTAGCACTATAATCAGAATGACTTATGTTACAAGTGACAATTTCTGCCTAATATAAGAAATTTGGCAGATTGAATAGAGATCAAATGTTAGTTTTACATTAGGAAAAATAAACTTAATGTGTGCTATGAACTTTTTCATAATTGTATAGTTAAAAATAATTTTCACATTGAATTAAATTCTATTTTGGATTGTTTTCTGAATATTAGTTTAGTTTTTTTAGTTTTATTTGTCATTTATAGGCCGCCCTTTTCCCTGAGGGGACTCAGGGCGGCTTACAATTCGTGGGAAGGAGTGCAAGACAAAACATAAAATATGTGAATAAAATAAAATAAAACAGTAAAACACAACATTCATTCAGCATTTGGGTGGGGCGGATTAGGATCTAATATGAAGTTAGTTTTGACATTGACATATACTCCCATACTTAATTTCCTATCCTTCTATGAAAGTGACTATAATTTCCAATGGAGATGTAAAAAAAAAAATCCTAGCAGTACCAGTACTATCATGCACAAAGCCAGTTGAATATACTTCGTGAGAATATAAAATGTTGTAACAGAAGATATTTATTCCATTTTAAATCATTTTCTAAAATAGTTGGGATTTTCAATCTTATCATCAAATTGAAATCCCACTTCTTCAGCAATTTATAAATAAGCCCCTTTAGTTGATCTGAATTTTGTGTGGTAGCTTTTTCAAATTTAGCCAAATCTCTAAATATTCCACCTTATTTTTTTTTAAAATTCCTTCAGAATTATGCTGTGATTTGTATATCTTTTGGCCAACCTGAAGAAAGGATCTCAAAGGATTTCATCTTTGTCCGATCATAAACAATTAATATTTATTAATCAAATGTATACAGATTGTTATCCCTCCACTGATCAAATTACTTTGTAGATTCTCCTTCATGAAATTAAATGTGTTCCACAATTGTTTGAGTCAAGAGAACATTGTAATCACATAGGCTCTATTTATTTAATAGTGAATGAGCAGATTTTACACATGGAATACATTGCTAGGTACGTTTCTCTATTTGAATGTCATTTTTATTCTTTCAAATTATATCCTGCTTTTCCACACATAGTACAGGTAGTCCTTGACTTACGACCACAATTGAGCCCAAAATTTCTGTTGCTAAGTGAGACATTTGTAAAGTGAATTTTACCCCATTTTACAAGCTTTCTTGACACATTTATTCAGTGAATCACTGTAGTTGTTAAATTAGTAACACACTTGGCTGTCTTTAATCACATGCTGATTGCTGATTGCTCCTCCTGCCTTTGTCCTATCTCAATAAAAGGGGATTCCAGACCCCAATCTTGGTCACCTCATCCCGAGAAGAGCTCGTGTCCGTGTCTTTTCTCAACATTGGCCTCATGAGGCGAACCACGGGAACATCACATTTGGCTTCCCCATTGATTTTGCTTGTCAAGAGGTGATCACATGACCCTGGGACACTGCAACTGTCATAAATATCAACCAGTTGTCAAGCATCTGAATTTGATCATGTGACCATGGGGGATGCGGCAATGGTCATAAGTCACTTTTTTCAGTGCCGTTGTAACTTTAAATGGTTACTAAATGAATTGTTGCAAGTCAAATATTGAAAATGGCTGACAACAGTGGCAATGCACATGCAGCAAAGTGTACAGTTCTACTGCTGAAGTTAGAACTTCCATGCCTTCTTGCATCACTTCTAATAAACACAGAACCATACTGACACCTGTAGAGCATCATGTCTAAAGATAATGGATTACGTGCTTGCAACTGTAAGAATGTCAAGGTAGGGAATTATTTGAGGCAGAATCTTTGCTTTTGTGTTGCTTTTGTGTTTGCACAGCTCTGTAGCGGATGGACCTCCGGGTTTTCTTCACTTCTAAGGCTCTGCGCTGTCTCTTATTATTCCTTGAACGTTTGCTGAATACTAACCACAGAATATATTAGGAAGGCTACACAAGCACCATAAATGTTTAAGACCAATCAGAAATAATAAAGAGTGCCCGTGCCACTCTATTAAACGAAGCTTTCCAATTAAAAACTGCCAGATTCTTTTAGCAGGGGCAAAATAATGAGGCAGAACCACTGTCATCTTTGTTAGCATTTCTGGCCTTTCCATTTGTCTATCTCAAGCATGTAATTGTATGACTTCAGCTGTAGTGACACAGTGGTTAGAATGCAGTACTGCACGCCACTTCTGCTGCCTGCTAGCTGCTTGCAGTTTGATGGTTTGATTCTCAGTGGCTCAAGGTTGACTCAGCCTTCCATCCTTCTGAGGTCAGTAAAATGAGGACCCAGATTGTTGTGGGAAATAGGCTGACTCTGTAAACCACTTAGAGAGGGCTGTAAAGCACTGTGAAGGAGTTTATAAGTCTAAGTGCTGTTGCTATTGCTATTCAACACAGAGATATGAAGTCAGAGTATCTTTTTCCAGTCAGGTGGTCTCCAAAACTCCAGTCTGGAAGAGTTAGGAAAATTGATTGGATGAGGAGAATTGCAATTAAAATACCAGTTTGGAGAAGGTATGGTATGGAGCAACACTAGGAACACTAGGTATGGATCAATCCCTAAAGTATCCTGATCATTGATAGTTTTTAATTAAACCAAAAGGTCAGTTTCTCTGATCAGAATGTATGGATAGCTATCCAGGGTCCTGAAGAATTCCTTGCTTGTTTTCTGATTGATATTGAAACCACCCCTCCTTAATGTGATTCTCTCAAGAGATTTCGGGTTTCAACTTCTATTCAGCTCTGGCGGGAATTGAGACTGAAACACTTTTGATTTAAAATGAATTTTTTACTATGCTTGTGAAGATCAATACTGAATCAAGCATTACAGATGAAATTTAGGAGAGAGGACCATAGCTCTCCTTGGAAGGTCATTTTATAAGTTCTCTGGAGTTCAAAACTGAGTCAGGCATCTTTGAGCCATCTGCCTTTGGAAGCCTACAATTTCTAATAAGTTCTTCTATGCTTCTATTATCTAAGCATAGATAGAATATGTCCCATATCAAAAAGTATTCAGTTTCTTCTTTATCCTTAATAGCAGGTGTTAAATCTATCCATTTCTGCGCAGTCTAATATTTTCTTAATCACATTCCCATCAGACGGGATCTCATCATCTTTCCATTGTTGCAGAGAAGTTTTTTTTCATAGCTGATCCAATTGCTTCTTGTCCTCCCTCCTTGCTCCCCCCTCCTCCTCCTGTGGCACCTGCTTTTCAGGACTAAATTGTAGAGAAATTCTTCCTCCTATTCCCTCTCTCTTTCCAATCTAATTTCCTCTTATGAAAGCAGTTCTAATTTATTGCATGCTGTGCATGCACCTGCAGGGCCCTGGAGAAGAGGGCAGAAGAAATAAGCTGGAACTGATGAAATACATCATAGACTAACTGAACTGAACTGCTTCCTGGAATTCTGGGAGAATAGCTATGGCTAAAGACAACCCCACGGTGAAGCATCATATTTCTATTCTCCTACTGTTGACATTGTGTAGTAACCAGAAAAGCAGGGCTTTTAGGTAAGTGGGATATTTTCATTCCTCAACTACCCATGGGGGAAGCACTGCTTAGATAAGAGTCTAACTTCATGGTAGAGCCCAGTTTTTGCTTAGCTGGTGTCTTCCAAGTGTCTTCCTGTCACCTCAGTCAGCAGATATTGGATGTTTCAGTCCAGCGTGCCTGGACAGCATTGGCTTGAAAAAGACTGGCATTGACCAAGGATTCTATGTCCATACTTACACATGAGTTGCGTGGATAATAATATAAGACAGCTTCCCCCAACCTTTTGGGCACCAGGGACCAGTTTTGTGGAGAGAGGTTTTTCCACGGAGCAGAGGGGCCATGATTTCATGTGTGCCTGCATTCCGCCATGGATGGGGCTTCGCTTGTTTGTGTGGCTCGGTTACTGGCATGCCGTGGACTGGGGGTTGGGGATCCCTAATGTAAGAGATCAACCTGTGCAGATATGGGCCAAAAAATCCAGTGAAAGTGGCTTATCAGGCCTCAAAAAGTATTGGTATAGATTTTCCTGGCTTAACAGCCAGTAATTTGGTTCTGTGTGTGTATGTATGTGTCTCTTTTCTCATGAGCTTTGCATTTTATTTCATAAGGGCAGGAACATTTTTTCCTTACCCAGCTTTTATCTTGTTTTCTCGTAATTGTGTCCATCTATCTTTCCTTTGTCTCCTTCCATCTTCTTTCATCTCCTCAATTTAAGCATCAAGACCAAACCTGGGATTAAGGCAGCTGATTTGTGGCAACTGTTTCCAATCTCTTTTTGGCATCAGCATTAAGTCATGCAAACGGCATATGGTTATTAACTCTACCTTTCAACTTTCTAGACCCAAAAGTGGCAGCCAAGCAAGTGAAATTAGTTGGGGTGGGAAGTCTCAGAAGATTCCACTGTAATGCCATTGTGGATTGATTCTGTGTTTCAGAAAGGCAGAGGAAGTGACAGCCTGGAGCCTCTACATGTCCTTCTTAACAATTATAGGCAGTTCTAACACATGCACCGGAGCACAGAACTCCGGGTCGCTCTGCACGCTGCATATGTTCCTTTGTTCCATAGCCTAGCACAGTTTGTGCCAGCTTGAGTAATATTAGTTTGCGCTGCTGCAATTCCATTTCTATGTCTTCATTGCTAGGAGCATGATTTCCCATATAGTTTTGTTCTTGAGTTCCATGTCCTCTTTCCTTTCTCATTAGTGTGGAAATTAAACTTATGGGAGATCTTTGTGAAAGTGTTGAGGATAATGTGTAGAAGCCAAAATACACACTCTTTCCCTTGCCGTAAGACTCAGGGATGTTTTTACAAGACAGTGGCAATTGTTGAAGTATGGTGGCTCAGGGGCTAAGACGCTGAGCTTGTCGATCAGGAAGGTCGGCAGTTCAGCGGTTCAAATCCCCAGTGCCGCATAATGGATTGAGCTCCTATTACTTGTCCCAGCTTCTGCCATCCTAGCAGTTCGAAAGCATGACCACAGAGACATCTTTGGACAGCGCTGACTCTTCGGTTTGAAACAGAGATGAGCATTGCCCCCAGCAGAACAGAACTTTAATTGCCAGTCTGGGTCGGTAATTAAAAGAAAGTGTACTGGGACTGGCAGCTCCTGTAGGTCCTTGCAGCTGGCTTCTTC
Organism: Thamnophis sirtalis; assembly: GCF_051295495.1. NCBI lineage: Eukaryota > Metazoa > Chordata > Lepidosauria > Squamata > Natricidae > Thamnophis > Thamnophis sirtalis. The sequence goes on from NW_028261383.1 coordinate 161,911,835, forward strand.
TTCCGCAGCTTGTGGTGCAGCCAAGACCACTTGCCGGTCTGCTGAAACGAAAGATAAAGTTTGCTGCCAGTGTCCTAGGAATCAACCAAGTACCTTCTTAAAATATATGTTCCGAGTACCGTAGTTTTTTGCAGTAATAGTATAGTATAGTATAGTATAGTATAGTATAGTGTAGTGTAGTGTAGTGTAGTGTAGTGTAGTGTAGTGTAGTGTAGTGTAGTGTAGTGTAGTGTAGTGTAGTATAGTATAGTATAGTATAGTACTATATACTATATACTATATACTATATACTATATACTATATACTATATACTACATACTACATACTACATACTACATACTACATACTACATACTATATACTATATAGTTATATTTGTGAATATTTGTAAATATATATACTATATTTGTAAATATATATACTATACAATATACAATATACAATATACAATATACAATATACAATATACAATATACAATATACAATATACAATATACAATATGCAATATGCAATATGCAATATGCAATATGCAATATGCAATATGCAATATGCAATATACAATATACAATATGCAATATAATTAATATTTATTATTATTATACAATTGTATCACAGCGGCCAGTTGTTTCGCCGGATTTGGCATTGGTTACTAGTCGGGCCCCACCCAGGGGCCTATATTATTATTATTATTATTATTATTATTATTATTATTATTATTATTATTATTATTATTATTATTATTATTATTATTATTATTATATACTTTCTTCATTAAACATGAAACTCAGCTAACTGAATATTCAAAAATGCATTATAAATACCAGTGACTGGTGCTAATGGTTGATACGATTTGTTGCCAGCGTCCTAGGTATCAACCAAGTACCTTCTTAAAGTATAAGATGTTCCGAGTAGCACAGGTTTTTTTGCATTTCCGCTGGTGTTATTGCAGGAAGTTGCAATTTGTTGATGTATCTTGTAAAATTCTTGGACATGGTGCCAAGTGCCCCGATGACAATGGGTATCACTGCTACATGCTTCATCCATAGCCGTGTAGTTTCGATGGCCAGGTCGCAATATTTCATTATTTTTTCTAGTTCTTTTTCTTTGACTGGCATCTCAAGGAACAGCGATATCAATAACTGTACACTTTGGCCCTCTACAACCATGATATCTGGCGTGTTGTGCTCCAAATGACGATCCATTTGTATTCTAAAGTCCCACAACAACTTCACCTTCTCATTTTCAATAACTTTGATGATGATGATGATGATGATGATGATGATGATGATGATGATGATAATAATAATAATAATAATAATAATAATAATAATAATAATAATTCCAGTGTTCAAATGTTCCAGATGTTTGGGGTTTAATTCTAGTAGCAAGGGACTATAGGTATTTCAATCCAACATAATTGCAGGGTGTCTTGATCTATACCAAACTATTTCTCCATGCCCACATTTTAGGGTACCTCAGGGAGGAGCATGGGGGTGAAGTGCTCAGAGATAGCGATCTGCTCAGTTTCACTTGAATATGGAAGCACCTCCTCCCAGACTACTTGCTGGATACTGCATCTCCATGACCATGTTGCCCTCAACTGCAAGAAAAACCATCAACCTAGTCTCCCCCCCCCCCATTCTGGAATATCAAACTACCTGTAGAGATTGAAAGTTCTATCAGCTGGGAAGCTTGTTCTTTGATGTGATTATATAGATCGCTTGGTGACACAGGGGTTAGAATGCAGTATTGCAGGTTAACTCTGTCCACTGCCAGCATAATCACTGGCTCAAGGTTCACTCAGCCTTCCATTCTTCCGAGGTCAATAACCAGATTGTTGGGGAGAATAGGCTGACTCTGTAAACCACTCAGAGAGGGCTATAGAGCACTGTAAAGCGATATATAAGTGTAAGTGTTATTGCTATTATGTATATGGATGAGTGTGCTGGAGGAGATTGCAAAGCAGGGGAAATGCATAAGACACTTTCATGGAAAGAGAGAAAGAGGAGAGAAAGAGAGAGGAAGAGAGGGAGGGTGGGAGAGAGAGAAGGTGGGTACAGAATGGTAGGTAGGAGAGGGAAGACACTCCATTTAACCGAAAATGTTTCAGGGCAGATAGAATTGACTTCAACCGGGAAAAAGGAATGAAAAATCCAGAGACACAATAGCACCAAGAAGTAGTTTTGACTTCCCTGCTTTGTATTTCAAATCTTATCATTTGATTAAAAATGAGATGAAGAGGTTAGGGGAAAGTTTAAGAGGACAATTACTCTGTAAAAAGAAAGACAGAAGGCACAATTGTATGCCTTTTCTTTTGTGTGTGTGTGTGTGTATGTGTGTGTGTATGTGCGCGTGCACACATGCACATGCGCATGTGTGGTTTCTTGTTTGTCTATTTCTTCTTTTCTCTCTTTGTTCTTGCTTGTTTTCTACATTTTATTTCATTGAAAATTTCTAGTTAAAAATACAGAAAGGCTTAACAATTTTCTATAAGTATATTAACCTGCTATTTCCCTGACACAGGAAAGGAATAATATTATCAAAGAGGCATGTGGTAAATAATGACAGACTGAGGCTTGAACCCCTGGTCTCACCGAGCTGCAGGTTTTGGAGAGGGATGGGTGGTTAGTTTTCCTCTTGCTAGGTGAGAGGGGATGGCAGAGAATCCATCAGATATTACCCTGAAACTACCCTGCAGTAAATTGTGCCAAAGTAACCATACCATCTGGCTTCATTGCTGAGGTGAATTATAGGTGGGCTGCAGAGGTGGGTTCCTACCAGTTCGCACCAGTTCGGTAGAACCGGTTCGTCAAATCTACCAAACCGGTTAGAAGAGGTTCCACCAGTGGCCCCGGAAAGCAGGCCACACCTACAGAAGAGGTTCCAAAAATGTTTGAAACCCACCACAGACAGACAGACAGACAGACAGACAGACAGACAGACAGACAGACAGACTCACACAGAGAGAGAAAGAGAAAGAAAGTAAGAAAGAAATAAAGAAAAAAGAAAAAAGAAAGAAAAAGTGAGAGAGAGATGAAAGAAAAAAAGGAAAAAGGGACAGAGAGACAAAAGGAAGGAAAGAGAGAGAGAGAGAGAAAGAAAGAAAACACATGGCCGGCAAGCCACTCCCACCAGGTCACATGGCCGGTAAGCCACTCCCACAAAAGAGGCCACACCCACAGAGTAGGTTCGATTTTTTTTTGAAACCCACCACTGGTGGGCTATGAGACATTTATTTTGATATACTTCTCTCCAGCTCAGAGATGAGAAAAGTATCTTTCCCCAGAGTTTATCCTGTTGTATTTAGGCTGTAGAAATCTAGACAACTATATTGCCAGGTGGTGCAAAGAATGAGCATGTTCTTTATCTCTTTGCTACCATCTCGTGGTTGTATGGATTTCTTTTTTTTATGCTGATACAATAACCCTACCCAACTAGCTTCATTCATGATGTGTGGACTTCCGAATTCTCATCAATGACTAGGCTAGCTGGGAATTCTGGGAGTTACAATTCTGAAGATGCTCAGATTGGGAGTAGTTGTTCATGTTTAGCCAGTAGCTTCCTGAATTGGAATCTATCTTTGCTTGGCCAGTACACCGGGTGAAATCCTCCCTCCTTTCCTTCCTTCCTTCGTTCCTTTGTTCGTTCCTTCCTTCTCTGTAGATCCATGCCTAAACGGTGGTGTTTCACAGCCAAGACTCCCTGTGCTTGCTTGATTAACAGCCATTCCCAACTATCTGTCCCCTGAATTCACTAGCTCTTTGACTGATGCCCGTCCTCAGAATATTGTTGTCAGGTATGGTGTGAGAGAGATGGGAGTGTTCTGCCAAGTATATGAATTGCCAGGAACTATGCTAGGCAATCAGCATTGTTGTCTCAGCTAAAGCGATGCACAGCTTCTGCTAAAGTTCTAATTACAATGCAAGGGATTTCCCCCCCCAACATTGGCTAGAGTTTTGCACATTCAGACAGCTTTTACCTGGTGACCTTGGCTGAAGTGATGAAGAAAAACAATGGAAAGAGCTTTGAAACCCAGTCCCAGAATTAGTTTTTGAGACTGGAACTTGACAGAGATCTGCAGAAAATCTCCATCGATCTGAGCAGGCAGGTTAAAAGATGCAGATGCCAAAATGGATTGAGCCCTGTGCCCAGAAAATAGCAATAGCAATAGCAGTTAGACTTATATACTGCTTCATAGGGCTTTCAGCCCTCTCTAAGCGGTTTACAGAGTCAGCATATTGCCCCCACAGTCTGGGTCCTCATTTCACCCACCTCGGAAGGATGGATGGCTGAGTCAACCTTGAGCCGGTGAGATTTGAACCGCCGAACTGCAGATAGGAGTCAGCTGAAGTGACCTGCAGTACTGCACTCTAACCACTGCGCCACCTCGGCTCTTATAAAATGATGAAATCATGGCTAATAATCTCGGTGTTATTTTTGTTTTCTGATACAAGCATATTGGTCTGGTCTGAATACACCTGTTCCTTTGTTATTGAAGGAGACTGAGGTGTGAAACAAGAGGCAGCATGGAGCACAGCAGGAAATTCCAAGGTTTCACAAAGCTCAAACAAAAGCATGCTTGTTTTCTCTGTTAATTGGATCAGTTTCCCCGATGTCGTTCATACTATAAACCTATTAAGCCTGCAATCAGCTGTAAGCTTGCAGGAACGATGAGTACTGAATGCATAATTCAGGATGTATTCAGTTGGTCATAAAGGGAGCTGCAGAACAGTTTTCAGGAGTGTTGAAACTTTCTTGGAATAAACCAGAAGATTATTTGGACGTTCACACTTTCTGAATCATGGTTTAGAAAGCTGGGAATGAATGTTAATCCAGATGTTTCTTCTTCTTGCTCCTGCATACTGGCTTTGATGCTGCAGTCATGGTCTGTGGGAGAACTGAAGCTTACGGGATTCAAATTTCATCAACCCTACTAGCATGACCAAATTGGGGTGATAAGATCTGCACTTCCAACAACATCTGAGTGAAGATTTCCCTACCAGTTTGTAGCTATTTAGGTTTTATTTCACTCTTCACATATCGCAGGATAAAAGGTGGCCCAATGCCTGGTCCAAATTGGCTGGGTTCTACACTCATGCCATGCCATGCCAAATACTGCTGTTTAACCCCACTTTGCCAAATACAGTTGGCTTCCCACAGTACCTGAAGTCACATATTTTGTTTGATAATCCAAACACCTTGTGTTAAGTTTATGGCTACCAGATCCATATTGCAAAAACCCCAATGACCAAGAGATGGCAGCAAAGTGGTAAGAGCTCCCTTATTTTGCTAGTCTTTGACCATAGTTTTTGCAGTTCAGTTCTGGGAGCCCTAGCTAAGCCAAACCAGATCCCAAAATGACTTGGCATGCGAAGCCACTCCTTGTTTCTGTAACATGGAAACAGTATCTTTGGGCATCTATAGCTGTTTTTACAAGTGTGGATTTATACGATATTTCTCGCTTACCTGTGCCTAGGAATCTGCGATCTTTCTAATTTAATTTCTTGTTTCAATAATATACACCTCACCGATGAGATTGCTGGTTGTAGTGGCCCGCAATTACATTTAAAATCACTAGTGACATAAAACCAATTAAACGAACAAGCCAACCATATTAGCAGCCTCGGTGAACATCCAGCAGCTGCAGCTCAATTGCCTAATGGAGAGCTGTTTGCAGCATTTCTGACAAACAGTTTCCATTTCCTGCACAATGAAAGGCATGAGGAGTGGGCTGGAGTCCTGAACTGGAACTGCTTCCCGTTTGGGGGACACGGGGGATGTATGGAAGAAGGTAACCCTTTAGGAGCTATAAGTAGAGTTGGCTGGAATGTTTTGGGAGACTTTATACAAGGAGTTTGTTTAGTGCTGCTTTGAGTTCTATTAATTTATGCATTCTATTTATAGCCTCTTAGGAGATCAGAATGGGACACTATAATACCCAGCTGGTCTTCCATCTTCTAAATGGGCTGCATTATGTATTTGGCAATCCCTAAACTTGGTAGAGCTAGAAAAGCTAAGCAGGCTGTGGTTGGTACTTGGATTGAAGACCGGAGAGGTTTTTCTTTTCTTTTTTTTCTTTTAATGCTGGAAATCGTCAAACACTTTCAGTTGCCAAGATAATGTCAGAAGTCATGAGGAGTTAACTCTAGCAAATTGGAGTGTAAACCTGGCCGCCTCTTAAGGATTGATGCATCATCATCTCAAGGCATTGTCTCTCCAGGCTTACCTCTCCTTCATCTGCTGCCTTACTCATCTATCCACTTAATTAATGCCCAGATCAACCTTAACTGATGCCAGCAATGGTCCACCATGGCTCTTGTTTGTAATTTATATTAAATAATACCATTGCTATTGATTTTTTTAACTTGTCTCCTCCTTTTTTGCTGCCAGAGAAGACGCTGGCTGCTGAATAAGACTAAGTGATTCAGCCACTGGGACCCATCATTATTTTTATTTTTTATTTTCTGGATGGCCAGCCTGTGTTAGGTTTCCCAACAGCAGTGCTCTCAGTAATTGCTCTCATTTATAGCTGTGGTCAGAAATCTCCCTCTGTGCCATTAACTGACCACTCTGTTCTAAAGCCAGGTGCCCTTTGCAGAAACAGAATTCCATAGCTTGATTTTTTTTGCAAGATGTTGAATTACTATTATTATTATACAATTGTATCACAGCGGCCAGTTGTTTCGCCGGATTTGGCATTGGTTACTAGTCGGGCCCCACCCAGGGGCCTAGGACGTCGTAACGTATTTTCGTAATATGCGTGCAGATCCAAGCAGTGCGGCTTTTTGCATTTGACTGATGGTGATTTTGTCAATTTTTAACTGTTTTAAATGTAATTCCAGTGCTTTTGGTATAGCACCCAGTGTGCCAATTACGATTGGAATTATCACTGCTGGTTTGTGCCATAGTCGTTGAATTTCGATTTTTAAGTCCTGGTATCTTGCGATTTTTTCATGTTCCTTCTCGGCGACCCTGCTATCACCTGGTATTGCGATGTCTATGATTGTGACCTTATTTTTCTCAACCAGTGTGATGTCTGGTGTATTATGCGCCAGTATTTTGTCGGTTTGTATACGGAAATCCCACAAGATCTTGACCATCTGATTTTCAGTGACTTTTTCAGGCTGATGTTCCCACCAGTTTGTTGCTGTTTTAATATTATAATTTTTGCACAAATTCCAAAGGATCATTTGTGCTACTGAATTGTGCCGCAATTTATAATCAGTCTGCGCGATTTTTTTACAGCAGCTGAGTATGTGATCAACAGTTTCATCAGCTTCTTTGCAAAGTCTGCATTTGGCATCATCATAGGATTTTTCGATTTTGGCTTGATTATTATTATTATTATTATTATTATTATTATTATTATTATTATTATTATCATTATTATCATTATTATCATTATTATCATTATTATCATTATTATCATTATTATTATTCAATTGTATCACAGCGGCCAGTTGTTTCTCCGGATTTGGCATTGGTTACTAGTCGGGCCCCACCCAGGGGCCTAGGACGTCGTAACGTATTTTCGTAATATGCGTGCAGATCCAAGCAGTGCGGCTTTTTGCATTTGACTGATGGTGATTTTGTCAATTTTTAACTGTTTTAAATGTAATTCCAGTGCTTTTGGTATAGCACCCAGTGTGCCAATTACCACTGGAATTATCACTGCTGGTTTGTGCCATAGTTGTTGAATTTCGAATTATTATTATTATTATTATTATTATTATTATTATTATTATTATTATTATGCAAATCCAATGATAAAGGCTGGAGAGAGTAGCCTCACTCTGGAATCTCAGAGTCCGAATATGTAGCCAGAGACCTGGTTCACACATCATCCGGCTAAGCCCTAATGGGATTTGCTTAACTTCAGGATAGCAGATTGTGTGAATCCAGCCAGTGGAGTTTATAAGCCATGGTTTGTGGCTTAGCATGTAGTGGGAAGACAGGTATCAGTCAACCATGATTAAGCCACCTATGGTATAGACACTGGCAAGTATCATATTTTCCAGAGTATAAGATACACGGGAGTATAAGACACACCAAGATTTTGAAGAGGCAAATTTAAAAAAAAAAGTTTTTGCACTCTGGAGACCTCCCCAAAACACCCCATGTTTCACGAAAATTGCTCTGTTTTTTGTCAAAAAAACGCATGCATAGCCTTTAGGAGGCTTGTAGAGTGCTCCTGGGGGCTGGGGGGGGGCACAAATGAGCAAAACATTGCCTGTTTTCTGCTCATTTTTGCCCTCCCCAGCTCCCAGGAGCTCTCTGGAAGCCTCCTAAAGGCTATGCATGGCCATTTTTGCAAAAGGGGTGGGGTTTCAGGAGATTAAAAATGCTGCATTCAGCGTATAAGATGCACCCAGATTTTCACCCTCCTTTTTGAGGGAAAAAGGTGCGTCTTACACTCTGAAAAATACGGTACATCAGAGCCAATAGGTCGGAAGATAAGCATGTCACAAGAGACAAGACAAGAACTATGGTTCCCCTCCACAAGTCTTCAAGAATATGTGTATCTTTCCTCTGGCTCAGGTTATCTGAGGTAACTGTAGCTGATGTCCTTGTCTTCCTGGATGGGAATGTCACCTGCATACCAATCTAAGCTTCTAGACCCTTCTGAGTCATCTCCCTGACATATCCCCTGAATTGCTGTGCACCCAAATGAAGAACAAATTGTAGGAAAGAGGGGCAGGTCCTGTTCTGCCAAATACCCGTCTGTCTGTGTTTCTTGTCCCTCTTGTTGGGCCACAACATTAGCCACGCAGCTACCAAAATTGACAGGGCTGCTGTTCTGTGTCTTCATTCATAGGAAAGGATCTGTGTGCATTCAAGAGTAACATTGCCCCAAGCCACCTCATTCAGGTTTGCATTTAACACTTCCCGTGCTTTTGTAAATATTACAGCCACCATTGTTGCTATGAAGTGTTTGTGGTGTGAAAAGAGATAAATCTCTCTGCCAGCTGGTCTAAAAGTTCTTCAAAATTGTTGCAGTTCTCACTATACAACCAGGTATATTTCTGGATAACCAAGTACTATTCCTTGGAGGGCAGGGAGAACTAATCCAGATTTTCTAGATTGGTGGAACTACAGTTCCCAGGATGCCTCACTGTAGAGCAGGGGTCCTCTACCTGTGCTCCGTGGCCCACTACTGGGCCACAGGCTAATCACCACTGGGCTACATGAGGGGCTGACCTCTGCGCATGGACACAGCCTCACTCACGTGAATGTCATGGGTGCTCGCAGCCCCTCTCATGCAAACCTTGTCACAGGTGCTTGGGGCCTCACTCATGCTAGTATCACAGGTGCTCATGCATGCGCATGGATGTGCACATATGTCAACTCCCCACATTGTCATGGGAGAAAGGAAGGGGGAGTACATTCCACACCTACTATCTGCTGGAGTCGGATCTCAGATTACTGCAGCTTGGGAGGGGTGCATCTTACAGGGGAATGTGACCTATGACACAGAGTGAGGAGAGGGAAGGAACAGGGGTGAAGTTCAGAAGAAAATCAAACAAAGCACAGGCTAAACTGTGAACAAATCTTACCTAATGAAGCTCCTAATAAATCACTGGTTTTTATATTAAACCCTTGGCTTGATGATTATGAATCAATTAGGGCATCTTTAGGAAATTTGACAGACAGTGCTTGCCCCTCTCACAAAATCATCCCCTCCCCCCCACTCCAGGATGCCAACTAGGAAAGGTTAGGGAACTTTTCCATAGAGCATGGTAGTGGATGCTGCTGAGAAATTGCAATTCTGCATTTTCCTATCCTTCTTATGCTGTCATCTATGCAACCTTTACCCTTCAATCCTTTTTTAGCGACGACAGTTGGGATCAGCAACATGGCTGTTAAGTAAAGCAATTGCTAAATGAAATTGTGACTCCCGTTACGATTTTCACAGATTCCAGTTTCATCTGCTTGCCCAGAAGGTCAAGTGTTGCTACAAAATCGATTGCAATTGTACAGAGCGTAATTTGGAGGGTATGTTGGAGGGCTACTTAAAATCTACCCAGTCTGGTCTGGTTCTTGCAAACCAGTGGTTTCATTTTGTTTTATTTTTTGTACTATTTTAAGTGGAGGAGGGCAGTGTTCTTGTGTTGTTATCATTTTTATTAAAACTTTAATAAGATTAAAAGTTAAAAGAAGATTAAAATCTAGAACTAATAAAGTAAGGAAAAGAAAGCATGTGAAAAGAAAGCAAAAAGTACAAGGAAAAAAGTGAAAGAAAAATAGAAGAAAAAGGAGGGAAAGTACTACAAAGGGGCTTTCAATATTCTTCACAGAAGTTATAATACATCAGAGATCAGGTGGGTTTTTTATGACTGTGAATAGGAACTGTTTGTGTCTGTTCAGGTTTCCCCACAAGAACGGGCTTCCTCTCAGCTTGGCCTTTTACGAGGATGTGGTAATCAGCATGCATAGAAAGACAAAGGGGCCATGCGCAGCCCCAGCGAAGGTATCTGATAAGATCACCTCAGAAATGCTGGGGATTTTAAATTGGAGAGGTAGAAGAGGTTCAATGCTGCCTTTTGTAGCTCTTGTTTTGCCAGGAGTCAGTAATCACATCCAGTGGTGGGATTCAAATAATTTAACAACCGGTTCTCTACCCTAATGACCAACTGGGTAGGTGTGGCTCAGTGGTCATGTGATTGGGTGGGCATGACCAACTCAACGTCACTCATGTTGATGGGTGCTTTGCCTTAGCTGTTGCAATGTAATAAGGGTTAACCGGAGAGGCAGTTTCTGTAATCAGGGCAATAAAGATTAGGCTAGAAACAACACCAGAATGTTTCCTTCCTGCCTTCCTTACAGGATTAGCCCTGTAAAGTGGGAAAAAAACAAAAGGAGATTTCTTCCAACAACCGGTTCTCTGAACTGCTTAAAAACTGTTTCTCCCGAATAAGTGCGAACTGGCTGAATCTCACCACTGATCACATCTCTATTTGAGATAGGGCCAGGAATTGAGATCAGTACAGATGGCCCTAAACTGGCACGCCTCCAGTGACTCTTTGAACTTATGATGATGCTGAATGAATGGTACTTGCAACTGGTCTTTCTACTTACTTATTTATCTTGCATATTTCTAAACTGCTCATCTCCCCCCAAAGAAGGGCTCTGGGTGGTGTACAGCGCAATATAACCAATAAATAAAACATAGTACTGGAGATGAAGATAAGACAGACTCATCCCCAACAGCCTGCGCCTGTGTTTAACAGTGAAGGAACACTGGGCAGAGAAAAACATCCTGCAGAAAGCACAGGCTCCAGTTCCACAGTCCTTTCAGCAGTCCTATTTGCATTACGTAGGGGCCCTGAGGACACAGATGTCCAAGTGGACTCAACAACTCTCTAAAAACAATGCAAATGACCAGCTGTCTGCAAGAACTATAAATGCTTCCATTCCCCACTATCTAGTCAGAGCTGAAGAAGCTTCTTGGATCGGAAGCTAATGCTCTTCAAAGAAAAAACAAGAAAGTCCAGTTGCCTTTTGAAAAAGCACCTTTGGGACAACCACGACCTGGATGACTGATAATCTCCCATAGACATAGTACTATATGTCCTTCACAGTATTTTGTAGTTATATGATTGCCATTTGCAACCATCTTCAATAGCATCCTAGTTAATGGGGAAACTGGCAGGAGGTTGCAAACATAACTGCATAGCTACATAACATCTTTGTTTAAAGACCTGTGTTGACGTCGTCGCTTAATAACCTGCAGTAATTCACTTAATGACCGCAAATGGTAGTGCTGGAATTTTCATTGCTAACAACATGGTCACGTGGCATCACATTTTATGACCGTGTCAGCTAATGATGGAAATTTGGGTTCCAATTGCCGTGGTTAAGTGAGGACTGTCTGTAAAGAAGTTAGTGTTGGGGTGAAAGAGAGCTGCTTGGATCCTACTACCTTTTAAAGCTGGGCTCCACAGATTTCTGTGCTGATGCTTCTCTTTGGTGCATCCTTGTTTTATCACTGGATAAAACTCTGTCTGGCTAAGAACAAGCCATTTTAAAATGGATCGAGGAAGCCCTGCTCAGCATCCTCCTCAAATCATTTTGAGACAGAAGCTCCAATGGCCCAGTGTTGTCTCTTGGGAAGCCCGCCCACAAAAGATTGATTGACATGGCGTGGCTGTGCCAGCACTACTGTGCTATTACAAATTCCCACTTGGCTGAACAGGAGAATGGCTCCTAGCTTTTGCCTGTTATCTGTCTCCAGCAGACCCAGGCAGCCAATCCACGTGGCCTTTTCAGTCAAAATCTGCACTTGATTCCAACATCAGTGCTAAAAGTTCTTTTCAGAGACTTCTTTTTCTGGAACTTCAAAGCTAAAGCTGCTTGTTTCTTGGGCAGTTAAGAGCCATTGGGGTGCCTCTCCTAAACAGGGTAGCCAGCCTACAGAACACATGTACCCCATTCCTTTGTTTTTTTGCACTGAGGTATTCTCCAAATTGCACCATTGAAATGTGTCAACCAAACACTGAACATTGAGTAGCACAATTGGTTCTACTGAGAGAGGATTCCAAAACTACAATGAAAACCACAGCAGATCTGGTAATGTTAGAGTTGTTCGTTTTCTTTCAACTATGGATGTGAATTACCATCTACCTGTCTAGGCCTGGAGCAGCTATAACAGCAAAGGGAAGGAGATGACGTGAGCTTGTCGTTGGTTAACAAAGAGGTACTTGTTGCGTTGGGTTCCACCACAAATCCGCGAAGCCCTTCTGCGCGGAGACATAAGCGCGAAGACTAATTTGCGCCGTTCTAAGCGCTAAGGAAAAACACAACCCTACCGCGATGACATAATTGTGGAGGGCAAAATCGCGCATTCCCAAGCACTCACTACCCTAAACCTAACCCTAAACCTAACCCTAACCCTAAACCTAACCCTAAACCTAACCCTAAAACAAGCCCCTAAACCTAATCCTAATGCTTACCTTAAATGAAGTTGGCTTTCTGCCGCGGCGCTGTTTTAAAACGGCCTTATGTTGCCGCGCTGTTGTTGCGGCGGTGATGACGTGCGGTGATGATGTCGCGGCTTCAGCGCCGCGATTTTATCGCCGCGATTTTGACCAGCGCTGTTTTGTCGTGCCACGGTTGCGTTGAGTGTGGCCTAATATCAGTATTGTTAGGATGGGTCACAGTATTGCTCCTTTAGACCATTAACTTTTTATATAAAATGAATCCTTTCGCTTTCTATTTGGAGATCACCCCTCCTCCCAATTTTTCTCTTGTTCTCAGTTAGACTTGGAGTGGCAGTAATGGGAGTGGAACTCTAGAAAACAGAACTTATACCTTAGTTACAGGGAAGTCATTCTGACTATTCTGCTGGTTCTGAACTGAGCTGGTTGCTAAACATATCCTCAGCTCCTATGTACACTTGATTTGTAGGACTGCCTCTGAGAAACATTGGAGGTTTTATGAGTGACTATTGAAGGTGCACCCAAAGGAACTTTTTGAAAGGTAACCGGACTTTCTATGTTTTTTCCTTGAAGACATCTCACTTCTCATCCAAGAAGCGTCTTCGGTTCTGATTTAATGGTGGGGAATAGAAGGATTTATATTCTTTGCAGTCATCCGGTTCTCGACACTTTTCAAGGGAAAAAAAACCCCAAGCCAATTACTAGATGACCTCAAAACCTTTTATTTCCCACCATTAAGTAAGAACTGAAGAAGTTTCTTATATGAGAAGCAAAATGTCTTCAAAGAAAAAATAACATGAATCTTTTGAAAAGCACTTTTGGGACAACCGTGACCTGGATGATTGAGAATCTCCATAGACATTCCAGGTGCAATAAGAGATGTTCTTGTTCTTGTTCTAGAACTTTCAAAGATGAATGTGAAATGTCAGCCTCCCTCTTGTTAAAATGCTGTATGTATTCTACGATGGAGCCTGGGTATAGGAATGTTACTTTCAGGGGTGGGCTTCAAAAATTTTAGCAACGGGTTCTCTGCCCGACTGCTGGGTGGGCACTGCCATGGTGAGTGTGGCCTAGTTGGCCTCCTGCACCATGGCCTATTTTTCACCCTCCCTGGGCTCCACAGGCTTTCCTCGAGCCTCTGGGAGGGCGAAAATGGCCTCATCTGGGCTCTGGAGGCCCTCCAGAAGCAGGAAATGGGCCCATTTCCGGCCTTCCAGAACTTCCGGGAGGCTCATTTTTCATCCTTCCCGGGCTCTGGGGACTCACTGGAGGCTGAAAACGGGCCCATTTCTGGCCTACCGGAGCCTCACGGAGGCCCATTTTTTACCCTCCTGAGCCTCCGCATGGGCCCTGCACTTCCCTGGCATCCAAAACAGGTTATGTGGAGACTCAGGGAAGGGGACGGGTGTGGTGGGCAGGGCCAGCCAGGAGTGGGATTTGGGGGTATACTGAACCATGCAGAATCTTCGCTAGAAGTTCACCCGAACCCAGGCGAAACCGGATCTGCCCACCCCTGGTTACATTTAAACACCAGTTTAACTCCTAGAATATATAGCTAGTGCTAGGGATTTTCTGGAATGGCAGGAGGATAACCACTGTTTTTGACAGTACAGGGTTAAAATGAGCGTTCTGGGATTTTTAGTTTTAATTCTTGTAGGTTTCCACATTAACATGAGTGGGAAGTGCTTGGTGAAAACTCACAAAGAGGGTGGATGAAGTTGAACAAGATTTCCAGTGGCTTGATTTCCGGTTCTTTTCTCCAACTCCGGGAGAAGCCGGGTGAATTATGCAAAATCATCAGTCACATGCAAACCATCAGATCTATACTGAGTTGTTGTGCAATTAGAGCTCTTGGCATTCCAAAAAATTACACCCACAGAAAGCAAATGTACCCAATTGAATTGCACATCTGGTTCTGGCACTGCCCTTGATTTTGGCTGCGTGATGCCGTTAGCTCCCAGTTGTGCTTGAAATCCCGTTAACTAAATAGCATTGCAAGTTTATTGCATGCGGCTGACAATTCTGATTAGTGCTAATAAGGGGGAGCGATGCCAGGGAGCAGTAGACTGGAGGAGCTAGCAGGAAATCACTATAACCCCCCCTTTATTTTCTAATAATCTTTTCATTAGGTTTGAAGCCTTCCTGTGAAATAGCACATTTGATGAGCCACAAGTCATGCCAACCAAAGGGCTCAATCTAAATAAATTAATTTAAAAAAACCCTTTTGTTTGATTTCAGTTTAGAAAGGGACATAGAAGCTTTAAAAGTAAAAATGTTTTTGGTATGATGAGCCATGGTGGCACGGTGGTTAGAATGCAGTACTGCAGGCTACTTCTGCCTGCCTGCTGGTTGCAGCTCAGCAGTTCAATTCTCACCAGCTCAAGGTTGACTTAGCCTTCCATCCTTCTCAGGTGGGTAAAATGAGGAGCCAAAATTGTTGGGGGCAACATGCTGACTCTGCAAACCGCTTAGAGAGGGCTGTAAAAGCACTATGAAGCGGTATATAAGTCTTAAGTACTGTTGCTATTGCTATTATCCATCTCTCATCAGCCCCACACGTGGGGGCATGGTCAAGAAAAATGGGAATGCTAATCTAATGATATCTGGAAGTTTGTGGCTTCTCCCCTCTGATTCTAAAGACTCTAGATTTGATCCCCTTGTAATCTCTCTTCAATCACGAGAAAAATGGAAGAGATCTCTGTCAATTTCCTTTTTATCCTCTAAAAATACCCCTTACAATAGCAATAGCAGTAGACTTATATACCGCTTCATAGGCCTTTCAGGCCTCTCTAAGCGGTTTACAGAGAGTCAGCATATTGCCCCCAACAATCTGGGTCCTCATTTTACCCACCTCGGAAGGATGGAAGGCTGAGTCAACCCTGAGCCGGTGAGATTTGAACCGCTGACCTGCTGATCTAGCAGTAGCCTGCAGTGCTGCATTTAACCACTGCGCCACCTTGGCTCTTAATGACATCTTAGACTTAAGGCACCATTATGAGCTTCACTGTACCTCTATAATCTTATATAGAGGAACCGAGGGCCTGATCCCTTGCTCCTTTCTTTGCTTATAAATGGGATGGAAAAGTTTCATTTGAAAAATTCGGTGGAGTGTTGAGAAGCTGATAGTGCTATAAAATTCACTCTTCCTGCCTTGATTCCCTCTTCCTTTGTGGTTTAAGGCAGTTTTTTCCCCCTTGAGCTGACTGACTTTGGAAATATGAGATGAATAATTCCATACAGTGAAGGATTGAAAATTTTGGCTTAAAAATCATTTTTATCTTGGTTTATGATTCAAGGCAATCACCCACTTCTGCTGGTAATGGATGATCACTCTACAGGGCATATATGGGCTCTTGCTTCAGCTCTTGCTCCCTGTGCAAGGCCCGTTGGGTGATGGGAGGTTCTTGGTTCAGCCCGCAAAGCACTCATTCTGCCAGACGGAAGGAGCAGGAGGGGAGAAGAGGGGTGAGTGTGTAAGAGTTACGTTCAGAAGTTCAGAAAGTGTCCTGTAAACAAACAGCTCATTTGGGGAACTGACACCTTATTCCCTTCAGAATTCTTGGGAAACAAAGTGTAACTTTCAGGGCTGGGATGGTGATATGATGCCGTGACAGAGGAAACCCACCGCATTTCCTGTTCCATATCCCAGCAGCTCAGCTGGGACTCTGAGGTCAGTTTGGTTCATGAGAACTCCCTAGGCAGCCTGGATGGAAATGACCGTCCAGGCTTTTTCAGCAGACAGCTGTTAAGATGTTTGGGGGATGGTATTCGATAGTTGAAAGCTGTTTGGGGGGAAGGCTAAATCGCTAAAAGGCAACCCAAACTTCACATTGGAAATAGTGGTGTCTTCTTCCCCCCCCCCTCCCACCACCACACACAAAAAGGAAATAAAAAGAAAGTGCTGTCAACTTGCCCATTTGCAAGCATATCTCGGGAAAGCTGTTTGCACAGTTCTGTGCTCGTCAACCTCACACTTTTCAAGGAGACTGGAGCTGATGGAACTTTGATGTGATGGAGATCACTCAGCTCTCGATTGAGGGCAACCCCAATGGAGACTGGGGGAAGGGTTCTAGGTTTTACAAGGTTTATCTGGAGAAAGTTTGATCCTGTGCACTTGAGGAAGTGGGCGGGGCTTTTGCAGCTGTTGGCTGAGTTTTGAACTATGCCCACCTTGGTTGGTTAAGGTCACCCAGCAGGAGATTCATGATTGGGTCAGGGTGATGGTTAATAGTTTTCTTGAGGGAGGGTGGTTCTGTCAGCTTTCAGGAGGTGGTGGTGTGCCTCAAGGGGAGTTTGGTTGACCCAGCTAGTCTGGAGAGCTTTCATCCAGGCTCCAAAATCCTTTTGGGGGGATGGTTGTGGAGAAGGTGCAGAGAATCCTGGATGAAGTGGATTATCTAGACTACTTTCAGTCAGGATTCAGGCCAGGTTATGGGTCTGAGATGGCATTGATTGTGCTCTTAAATGATCTCTGGTGAGAGTGGGATGGGGGCATCCTGTGCTTTTCTTGACCTCTTATCTATAACAATAGTTTTACTCGGTGATCATACATATTTATGTTATTTAATATTTTGTTTTTATGAGGTACGCTAGAGTCACTTATTGAGATGGATGACTATAGAAATCAATCAGTGGTAGGATTCAATTTTTTTTACTACCGGGTCTGTGGGCGTAGCACGATGGGCGTGACATCGTGAGTATTGTGGGCGTGGCATGGTGGGTGTGGCATGGTGGGCATGGCAGGGGAAGGATACTGTAAAATGTCCATTTCCTCCCGATCAGCTGGGACTCGGGAGGCAGAGAATAGATGGGGGCAGAGCCAGTCAGAGGTGGTATTTATCGGTTCTCCCAACTACTCAAAATTTCCACTACCGGTTCTCCAGAACTGGTCAGAACCTGCTGAATACCACCTCTGAAATAATCAATCAATCAAACAAAAAAATAGATTTATCATTTCAAACCAAGAGAAATCATACCTTTATACACACACACACACACACACACACACACACACACACACAGTGCCTATCTTTATAACAAAGACAGGTTGTACTTTAATTAGCAATATCTCCTTTTCTTTCTTTCTTTTGAAAGAAGCCAGAAAGGCTGTCAGATTAAGTTTTTTATCAGGGCAAAGGAAGGGAATTGAAGTAGTTCATCAGGATTAGCACCTGGTCAGTGGCTGCCTGAGTCCACAGATTGACAGATTGGTGACTCACTTCCTCTTTTTTGAGCTAGTGCCTTTCTGTGTATCTGTTGGTGCGAAATGTCCTCTTGTACCTACCATCACTATTTTTTTAATGCTCTACTTCTGGCAGCGGCTGGAAACTAACAGCTATGCAGGAGCTGTTTTGGGGAGGGTTGTGCTTGCCTTCCTAACATGAAGAAAAGATGGGGACAATGGAGGAGAAATAGTTCCAGCAAGCAGAGAGATCCACTTTGGCAACTTGCATTCATTTGTCTTGGAGGTGGATTTTATTTTATCAAGGAGTATTAAAAGAAGTAAGATACATCGTCCTCAAGCACATTTTACAGGAGAAGAGGGAAACATAAAAATGTTTGGATCAAATGCAGTAAAAGGTACTTCCAAAGAATCCTTAACTGCGCTAAAAAAAAACCTCCCATTTCTCTTTATTCTCAGAGATCCCTAATCCTTTTTCACAGAAACACAGTTCCCAGGGTCCCTCAGGAGATGCTGTTTATTCATTTATTTCTGGGTTTAAAAAAATACATAAATAAATGATTGCTGTAAACTAGCTTTGGTTAATGGGGAAGATACTCATAATTTCCATGGTGAAATCTATTTTCCCTCCTTTGTGTGCGATTCCAGAAATACTTGCACATGTTTATAACTAGGGCTGAAAAACTATCTCACAAAGATTTAATCTGAAGCATTCTGTACCAAAGAAGGGACAACTAGAAGTTGATTTTATCTTCTAAATGTTCTTTGGGAGCTAGGCTCTAAATCTTGGCTTGATTCAGAAATCTTCTAAGGATCTTAGTAGTTGTGGAGAACACCCTCTGTGCTACACTGAGAAATGTGGGATTGTCACACTCCGGTTAAGTGGGCCTCTGGTGTGTGATTGCCTCCTCCACTGAAGAGATATTAGGTAGCTGTGTACATATCAGCACTGCAGTTAATGCAGTAACTGGTTTTGAAGCTTTCTTTGCTTGGTAATGGTTATAAAATTCTTGGTGAATACTAATTCGGAAGAGCCACACTTGCTGCATTTTCATGCCAGAAGAGAGAAATAATATCTAGGATATAATGTAGATGGCTGTGGTCTTTATCCTCTGTAGGCCTTTTTCACCCAACTAGAAATCTCTATGAACTGGTCTCAAAGGTGTTTTTTCAAGAGGCAAGTGGAGTTTTTGGGTTTTCTTTGAAGATGTTTCACTTCTCATCCAAAAAACTTCTTCAGTTCAGACAAGCAAAACATCTTCAAAGAAAACCCAAAAGTCCAGTTGCCTCTTGAAAAAGCACCTTTGGGACAACCATGGCCTGGATGACTGAGAATCTCCATAGAAATCTATGAAGTGGGGTAGTTTATAAAGGCTTTTTGCTGGCATGGAAATGACAAGTTAGACTGGGGATATTGTACCACCTGTCTTTGCTTCCCAAGTACTCCTCTGACCAAGTTGGTTGTCAAAAGTGGTATTGGAGAACCTCAAGACTTAGCAATAGCAGTTAGACTTATATACTGCTTCAGGGGTTTCAGCTCTCTCTAAGCGGTTTACAGAGTCAGCATTTTGCCCCCAACAACAATCCGGGTCCTCATTTTACCCACCTCGGAAGGATGGAAGGCTGAGTCAACCCTGAGCCGGCGAGATTTGAACAGCCGAACTGCAGAACTGCAGTCAGCTGAAGTAGCCTGCAGTGCTGCATTTAACCACTGCACCACCTCAGCTCGACTTGGGGGTGACTAGAGATCTAGACATTAATTAGATGAATCTAGGAGCAGTGTGTGTGTTTGTACATGATGGAATAGACCAGGGGTGTCAAACTCAATTTCATTGAGGGCCGCATCAGGGCTGTGGTTGACCTCTGGGGGCTGGATGAGTGTGACCAACTGGGAGGCTGTGGTCATCTTGATGCCACTCACTGGGTGTGGCCAACAGGGTGGGCATGGCCAGCTTGACCTCACTCCCCAAACTGCTGGCATGTTTCCTCTTCGCACTGGGTAGACCAGGTCGAAGCTACGCTGGCCTGATGCTTCCTCTTAACACAGGGTAGACCAGACCAAAACAATGCTGGCCCGCTGTTTCCTCTTCACATTGGGGAGGCCAGGTCAAAGCAATGTAGACCGGCCCCTTACATTTTCCAGGATGGCCCTGTGGGCCAGATCTGACCACATCGCGGGCCAGATCTGGCCCTTGGGCCATGTGTTTGACACTCCTGGAGTAGACCCACTGGCAGTAAAGGAGATAATTGACCTGAAACTATCCTATGCTCTGGGCAGATAGCACCTGCAAATGGTATTGGAGGAGAAAGATCTCAACCTTTTTCAGTCTCATTCACATGGAATTGGGGGGGACAAAATTAATTATGGTTATGCTGGTAGCTGGTCATCTAGGGGAAGAGTTTACTTTGTTCAGTCTCTTAGCTGTTTTTGACTCCATGTTTTCTTGGATTGTCTTTAGAGCTGGGGTTGAGGGTGCCATGTTGCACTGTGATGCATCTGATTGCCTGTAATAACATAGGGGTTCTTTAGTTCTCTCTTTGAGGCCACCTCAAAGCCATTGAGGTGACTATTAGCAGTTTTGAAGCTGGGTGTAATATAAATATAATAAATAAATATATATTTTTTTAAAAAACCAGAGGACAGTCTGTTCTATTTTTTCATAGCATCTGGACATGGTGATAAGGTGCATCAATGCCAGTAAACACTAAAATTCATGAAATCATATACTATAATATTTTAGGGATATCTTTATCTTCATTCATCTCTGTATGAATGGAGCTCGGTAATTGTTATCCTTTTTCCCTATCATTCCGTATCTTGTTGTCTCTGTTAATTTTAAGGTAAAGCCACTTGAGACGTGGAAAACATTTCGATGGGATCAAGGATTACAGAGGTGAGGCTTTGATTGCAAATAAGAGGAGTTGTGCCATTTAAGTTAAGGATTTTCTACTTTTTCAAGATTTTGCAGAGGGTGGTTGCTTTTTATTACAGTAAGCCCACTTTACAGCATACTGTAATTTTCAGGTCTTTCTTTCAAAATAGCAGGGAACCACACTCAATTTTTTTTTTTTTACAAATCAGTTGAATTGTTTGAAATGGCCCCAAAGAAGTGCAAAAGATCATATTGGGAACTGCGGGTGGTCTATCTTTAATTCAGCTAAAGTTCCAGTGTGGTGAATGCTTAGTACTTATTTCTCCACCAGAAAATATCTTTGAGAAACGCATTTCCTTTTGGTTTAATTAATTACAGGAGAGAGTTTGTAAATGGAAGGAATTCACTGATTTCCTATTCACTATTCTATGGAACTTGCAGGGATCTTCTCCATTATCTAACCAGGAGTTATGATAAACAGGCAAATGTTTATCAGGGTGATGAGAAATCCATTGAAAAAATACAAGGGCTGCTCAGTAAATAACATCCTACTGGGGCATTAGGATATGCCAGATATTACTCATTCCAGTTCACAAGAAGCAGCAAAGAAAAATAATGCAGCAATAAAAATAGAGCAACAAAGAATGTGAGCTTGCGGAGAACCACTTTTCCTGATACCAACATTCCTCATTTGGACCTCTAGCATGATTAGAAATTCTGGAAATTTTAATCCAGGTCATCTGGAGGGCACCAGGTTGGGGAATGTTGCTGAAAACCACCAAAGAGCACATCAAATCTGATACTATCTGAGCATATTGGAAGCTCAGCATAGTTTTAGAAATGAACATGCAGTTATAGCCAGAGATATTTGGATTCTGTATGATGCTGTTAGTTGCGAAGTTGTGTCTGACCCATCGCGACCCCATGGACAACGTTCCTCTAGACCTTCCTGTCCTCTACCATCCTCTGGAGTCCATTTAAGCTCACGCCTACTGCTTCGGTGACTCCATCCAGCCACCTCATTCTCTGTCGTCCCCTTCTTCTTTTGCCCTCAGCCTTTCCCAGCATTATGACTCTAGTGAGTCCTTCCTTCTCATTAGGTGGCCAAAAAGTATTTCAGTTTCATCTTCAGGTTCTGGCCTTCTAGAGATCAGTCAGGATTGATCTCCTCTAGTTATCGGCTGTGACCAGGGGGGTCTTTGCCCAGGTTCGCCTGGTGCACCAATTGCGACCCTATCTGGACCAGGAGGCACTTCAGATAGTCACTCACACCCTCGTGACCTCAAGACTGGACTACTGTAATGTGCTTTACATGGGGCTGCCCTTGAAAAGTGTTCGAAGACTTCAGCTAGTCCAGAATGCAGCCGCGCGAGCGATTGTGGGTGCACCTAGGTACACCCACATTACACCTATCCTCCGTGAGCTGCACTGGCTGCCCATTGGTCTCCGGACTTGCTTCAAGGTGCTAGTTGTTACTTATAAAGCCCTACATGGCATTGGACCTGAGAGACCGCCTCCTGCCAATTACCTCCCAAAGACCAATTCGATCGCACAGGCTTGGCCTTCTCCAGGTTCCATCTGCCAGCCAATGCCGGCTAGCGACCCCCCGGGGGAGAGCCTTCTCTGTTGCTGCTCTGGCCCTCTGGAACGAGCTCCCAGTGGAGATCCGGACCCTTACTACCCTCCTGGCCTTCCGTAAAGCTACTAAGTCCTGGCTGTTCCGGCAGGCTGGGGGCTGTTAAAGCACCCAGCCCCGTTTTAATTGTGACTGTTCTGGATTGTAAAATTGTTTATATTGTCTTATTTATTCCCTCCCCTGTTTATTGTGAGCCGCCCGGAGTCCTTCGGGAGTGGGCGGCATACAAAACCAATAAACCTCAACCTCTAGGACTGACTGGATTCTGTATAGCTTATTGTATCTCAGGAATACGAAGGTTAGCATGATGTAGTAGTTGGGGATTGGGAGACGCAGATACACGTCTCTATAAGATCAGCAGGGCCCAGTCATTCTCTCTGATAATGTGACCTATTTTACAGGGTAATTGAGACAAAAATTAACAAAATTAGATGGTAGAAAATAACAAGACTGCCTTGAACTCAGGGAGAGAGGGAGGGAGATAAAGAAGGAAAGATCAAACTACATGATAATACAAGTAGAATAAATTTTGCAAAAGGTACCTGAATTGTAGATCAATTTCTTACTGAATAACATGTCTTTAAATAAGTACACATTATTTTCTCTGTGCTCATCTAATTCAGGGATGGTCAGAATTTCAGTTGACATGACTTGAAATGCAGGGATCTTAATTCAATCTATAGGATTGATTTCAAAGGAAGATAATATACATATAATTTGCCTGTAAAATGAAAAGTCATATTAAAGTAATGTCAACTAATATTCCCCACCACCACCCTGTCTGATCTTCCTTTTGATGGATGAGAAGGAGGAGATCATTTTAATTTAGGGTCATTCTCCTTTTGGCTACATATATTCATTAATATGCAGAACTCAAAAGTAACATGGCCCTATCCAGAAGCATTAGCTTCTTTCTGTGAATTTTGGCAAACACATGGAGACTGCATCTTAAGAGGGCCTTCTTGTTCAGTTGGACTGTAGAGATGAATGAATATGGTGTCCTGTGATTGACCTCCATTTTTAAACTTAACATCTGAAAGAGAGACTGTTTAGATAAAGTAGTTCTTTCTATTTACTGTTAGAAATTGTGAGATAATAAACTTTATGCGGTAAACTCAGTTAAGTAGTTATTTCCCTCTTTTGTCATAGAAGGTGCCCAGGGCCTGCTAGAACGTGTAACCTTCCCTTGCTGGTACCTAAACCGAGCAACTCTGAGTAGGAGAGGGGAGAAAGAGATTGCAGGGCTATATAAACCCTGTCCGACAAAAGCAATCCCTTTGTGCGTTAAATTCTGAAGACCCCCCCCCTTCCACTTGGGTTTACTGTGGCAATTGGGAAGGACCTCTGGTGTTGGAATTAATGAGGACAATTTAAATTAACGCAATACTGGGGCCCCTTAGATCTGCTGGCAACACGAGATTTTTTTTAGAAAACACAATAGTTAGGGTTTTCAGTGTGGGATCCCTGCAGGCATTCAAATGGGGCTTCTATAGCAATGCCGCATTGCTATAGAAGTCCCATTTGAAACAAGAATACTGGATTAGACACAATTTTGCTTTGAAGCAGTGGGATCCTGTGTATTCCACTAGCCTGCCCCCCTCCCCCCAAGTCCTGGCCTCTCAATTCTTGTGTATTGTATGCGGTCACTGAAGTTGCACTTCAAGAGAACTGAAATTTGGCTTTCTGTTTTCTGTTCTGGGGAAATGTGATGATAAGATTATGTGGTTCAGATTAACAGCAAAGAATGCACCAGTAGTATGTCTCATAGCATAGCAGTAGTTGTGTAAGTAGGGGGAAGGAGAATGAAAGCCGGCCAGATATTTCCCATCTACTGGCTGGGCTCCTGGTTTTTTTGGTTCCCCAAATTTTTGGGTTCTCTTCCTGTTTTTTTTTTTTCTCTCTCTCTCTACAAAAATCTTACAAGCATATGTAGGAAGGATAGCTTTGTTTACCAGACTGCCCTGGTCAGGAAACAGACATCAGTCATCTCTGTAGAGGTAGATGCTGAGAGACAAGGAAGTGATGGTGGGCAGAAACCTGTGGGCTCCTAAACTAGCCTGCAAGTCATGAAGGACACCATCATTTGACTTGTTTCTTTATGTGTAATGGGAAGGTCTGCAAACTTCTTTTTTTGGAAGCAGGTTATGAGAAGCTAGATGCATCAAGGTCTATGTCCCATGGGAAGCCTTTCATTGCACATATTCAATTTTGTGGAGTCTATTTTTAATTAAAAAAAACATTGAAGGAATATATGAGGATAAGAATCTTTGGGAGTGTGTTTACAGAAAGGACTAGTTCTAGAAGCTCTAGTGATTTTTGCCAACTAGTTAAGGTGGTAGCTTGGGAAGGTCCAACATTCACTTCTGACAATAAAACAGCATTCCCCAACACGGACTTTCAGATATATTGATCTGTCATTCCCAGAAGCAGTTGTCAGCCAGGAAACTCGCCAAAGGGATTCTGGGAATTGTAGTCCAACACATTTTGAAGGTACCATGTGAGGGAATACTGCAGTAGAGCAAATGTGGATCCTTGATGAAACTTCAACTCTCGTTTCATTTTTAACTATGGCAAAAGGACAACTTGCTTGACCCACATTTGCTGATTATGACTGAAGATGAGTGGAATGAAAATGAGGTAATCGGCAGGTTAAACTGACCAAGTATTTCTCCGGTTTTATGGAGTACTAGATGTGAGGTAGTAATAAATCTGGAATGATAAAACTAAGCTTTGAAGGGGCTAAATACAGCAATGTTGGGACTATGATATAGAACAGTGTTGGAAGAAAAATCCAGTCTGGTTCCAAGCTAGGAGAAAGGCACTGGAAATAAAATGGAGGCAGGCTGCAGGAAGGGAAGTCTGTTTATATGGTAGCCAGAAACTAGTGACAGTAGCATGTTTCTGGGGTGACTGACAAAATGGAATTGAGAATAGGTGGGCTTTTATACATTCTTTGAGGCATTGTGATTACAATGCCTGTTCCTATGCAAGAATATGTCCTTTAATATTTTAATGGCTGTTGCCAGATTCCTATGGGCTCATGTAGGGGTCATGGCTGGCTCTACAGGCAAAAGTGGAAATGCAAATCCTAGAGCCGAGGTGGCGCAGTGGTTAAATGCAGCACTGCAGGCTACTTCAGCTGACTGCAGTTCTGCAGTTCGGCTGTTCAAATCTCACTGGCTCAGGGTTGACTCAGCCTTCCATCCTTCCGAGGTGGGTAAAATGAGGACCCGGATTGTTGTTGGGGGCAATATGCTGACTCTGTAAACCACTTAGAGAGGGCTGAAAGCCCTATGAAGCGGTATATAAGTCTAACTGCTATTGCTATTGCTATAGGTATTTGTCTGAGCTAATCTTGTCAACTTTGTCTCCGGGCCAACTGTGTTGCTTATTTGGAGTCTCTTTGCTTATGAACGGATTGGCCCAGTCTTTCTGAATGGATACAAAAGAAAGACCAGCCTCTTCCAGCTTCTGCTTGAGGCTGTTTTCCTATGGCGGGAAGGCTGGGGCTGCTTTCTGCCTTTGTTAAGATTTTTCTCCTCCTTTAGGGAAAATATTTTATCCTGCCTCTTTTTAATATTAAGAATAAAGAATATTTTAATTGAGAGGGGGGAACAATGACAATGGATGGACGCTTCTTACAGTAGGTAGCATGTATCCATGAGCAGAGTCAAGAGTATTTCTCTTGTACTGCGTGTGTGTTTTAAGAAGTAAGGTCTTTTTTTCGTGACCCGTCAAAACCGCGGTCCACTAAAGCGCACCCGATTAAAGCGCATACGTGACGTCATCAGCAGCGCGACAAATACGACCGCGGAGAAAAAAGGGCACTTTACAAAGCGCTTTTAAAGCAAGCCGATTCACATAAAGGTAAGGGTTAGATTTAGGGTTAGGGTTAGGTTTAGGGTTACGTTAAGCGTTAGGGTTAGGTTTAGGGTTAGGTTAAGGGTTAGCGTTAGGTTTAGCGTTAGGTTAAGGGTTAGGTATAGGATTAGGTTTAGGGTTAGGTTAAGGGTTAGGTTTAGGGTTAGGTTTGGGGGGGTTAGGTTTAGATTTACGCGTTAATTTTAAGTTTACCGATCACAGCGTGCTGTTTTCGTCACACTGTGATGACGTCACGTACGCGCTTTCGTCGAGCACGCTTTAGTCTACCGCGGTTTTGTGGTGGAACCCTTCCCCCCCCCCATTTTTTAGCTATGTAAAACTGTTTGGAGGCTTACCAGAGGTGGTATTCTGCTGGTTCGCACCAGTTCAGGCAAACTGTTAGTGGCAGCGGTACTAGGCTCTGCCCACCCACCTTGACATCATCACCTGTAAGTCATCACCCTGATGTCATCATCAGTAGGTCCTGTTCATTCCCAGATGTGCGGCTCCCGCTACCAAGCAGATAGCAAAGATAAGAGGATTTCATGCTTGAGGCTTACCCTACAGTTTCAGGGTTCTTTTTCTTTCAAAAAAAAAGTGAACAGGAGCTGCAGAAGAATGAAGTGTCTGAAAGCAATCAAAGTTTGCCCAATCTTATGAATGAATGTGTGGCAAGTCCAGTTGGTAACTATACAGATCTATCAAAGGCCTGCTTGCAATTGCCGGATTTTGTTCTCAAGCATTCTTTCCCTTCGAATTGTGTGCCTCAGATCTGCTGGGAGAAGTCTGGGACTTTTCTTTTATTCCTTTGGAAAATAAATGCTTACGGGAAAATGGCTGTGGCTGTGCAAACTGCTCATTTTTCTTTTTATGACAGAA
Organism: Thamnophis sirtalis; assembly: GCF_051295495.1. NCBI lineage: Eukaryota > Metazoa > Chordata > Lepidosauria > Squamata > Natricidae > Thamnophis > Thamnophis sirtalis. The sequence continues at coordinate 161,939,201 of NW_028261383.1, forward strand.
AAGTCGAAGCATTTTCAACACACAATTTTCTCCCCTTGGCCTTCAAGCTGTTTTGCCGGGAGAAAGATACGTTGAGATGAACAAAAAAGGCCACCTGAATTTAACCCACTGGCATATCTCGTTCTGCTAAAAAAGAAGCTGATAGCCCCTCAGACCTTTCATTTGTTTCTGGCTGGGTCTAAGTTGTTGTTGTTTTCCTTTCTTTTTTTTGAAAAAAATCAGGGTATTTCCAAAGGCTCCTTTGCTCACTTCTCAACAGAGCCACTGACGCAGCCCGCGTGGCCTCTGTTCAGTAAACGATTCTTTGAGATAAATGATAAATGTTTTCTGACAGGCAAAAATAGCCAGTGGTTGAATCTAGAAGCCTGCCTTTGTATATCCTAGCACATATGTTCACTCCCCTCCCCGCCCCAGTAGTGGCCTTAAATGGTTTCTGTGGGTTTTCCCCTCCGTCTTTGCTGGGTGCTGTTAAACTTCTCTCTCACACAGCTGCTCTCAGTAACTCAAAAGCTTTCGCTCTGTTTGTTCCTGCAAAGTAACAGAACTTTTGCAGTTCTCTTTTCAGTTCTCTTGTGAAAAGAGAACTGCATCCCTTGTGAAGAAGCAAGGGATGTCATTAGCAAATGAGAGATGGACCGGGCCCTGGGTAACTCTACTGTATCCCTCTGGGGTTGAAAGGGGCAAAATCTGAAGCTGTTTATGGATATTGAGACTCTTCTCAATAGCCCATGGAAGAATTTATTCAAATCCAGCGGGTTCACATCCATGGTCCCATCCTAAGGTAAGAAGCGAGTTCCTGCACTTGCAGTTTTTTTCTATGACTAAGTTCTGTCTTCTGAACTATAACTGGAATTTATATGATCAAGTGTTTTCTCTCCTTCTGAGCTTAGATTGGGCTGATTGTTCCAGGGTAGCATTTTGCACCAGGGATCCATTATGAATAGACATAATACATTAATGAAATGGGTTGTAATACATGCCGGCTTTAAACGGTAATAAAACAAAATTGCTTTGTATTTGAAGTGCTTCCAGATTCTTGGTTAAAGTTACTTTGTAAAAGTCATGCATATCGAAGGCACTTAAAAAGAGTGGTTTTGGTAGCTAGGAGACTAATTGCTTTTAGAGATATTGACCATAGTATTATGGATCCTATTTTCTTGCCACAAATTCCTATGGCCTACACCCATTTCTCCAACCTGGCTTCTTTCAATTACAAATCCTATCAGGTTTATTGGAGAGATGGGAATTTAAACAGAATATGTTTGGAACACACCAGGGGTGAAATTCTTTTTTTTTTTAAATTTTTTGAAGATTTTATTAATTTCATGTATACATTTCATATATACACAATTATATGATCTCATAACTGTTATTAATAATATGTGTTTATAACATTTTTTCCCCTACAGTTGACAATATACTTGAAATTGCTTTCTTACCATCCCATAACTCCATCTTATCTTACAACATTCCTACTTCTTCTTCTTCCTTCCTTCCCTCTTTCCTTCCCTCCTTTCTTCTCTCCTACTCTCCTTCCTTCCCTCCTTCCTTCCCTCCTTTCTTCTCTCCTCCTCTCCTTCCTTTCCCCCTTCCTTTCCTCCTTCCTTCCCCCCTTCCTTCTCTCCTACATTCCCTCCTCCCAGGGGTGAAATTCAGCAGGTTCTGACAAGTTCTGGAGAACCAGTAGCGGAGATTTTGAGTAATTCGGAGAACCGGCAAACACCACCTCTGGCTGGGCCCAGAGTGGGGTGGGAATGGAGGTTTTGCAATATCCTTCCCGCAGGAATTGGGGGGGGGGAATGGGGATATTGCAATAACCTTCCCCTGCCATGCCCACCAAGCCACGCCCACAGAACCGGTAGTAAAAAAAATGAATTTCACCGCTGGAACATACCATGTTAGAAAAGGCAGGAATATATCTCAGGGGTTGCCATAAAGAAGAGGGGGGTCAACCTATTCTCCAAAACACTTAAAGGCAGGACAAGAAGCAATGGATGGAAACTAATCAAGGAGAGAAGCAACCTAGAACTAAGGAAAAATTTCCTGACAGTGAGAGCAATTAATCAGTGGAACAACTTGCTTCCAGAAGTTGTGAATGCTCCAACACTGGAGATTTTTAAGAACAGATTGGACAACCATCTATCTGAAATGGTATAGGGTTTCCTGCCTGAGCAGGGGGTTGGACTAGAAGACCTCTAAAGTCACTTCCAACTTTGTTTACTCTGCTATATGGTGGTCTGCTTATCCAACCTATCTCACTGTTCAGAATGAAAGGACAAGACAGGATGCCACATTTTTATGTTTTAGGCAGGAGGAGAAGAAACCAGTTTATCATAGCTGTTGTGGGGAATGGGGAAGAAACAGGGTTTAGGAAGTCGTTGAGAGCAATTTTGAAATCCCAACAGAGATTAAACTCATAATCAACAAAAAAACTCACCATCCCTCATATTCAGCCGACAGTGACTGTATTAATCGCGCGGATTAGCGACTGCCATTATTTAGACCTGGGGGATTCAAACAGGGCCCCTTTTCGGATTAGGCGAACCGGGCGGCTGGCTGTGTGCGCCGTGGCCGGAGCCTTTTCCGGAGGCCCCCCCCCTTATACTTGGCTTGGCTTTTCCATCGATGCCACCTTTTCTAACAGAGCTGTTTTTCTCACCAATGCTGCTCGTTCTATCAACACTGACTTCGTGACCATCGCTGTTCTTTGTCAGCAATATAGCCCCCCCCCACCAGTACTGCTGCTTTTACCGACACTGCCCCCTCTTCCAACGCTGCCCTCTCTACCATCATTGGTCTCAACGTTATTCTTTGAATCGATACTGGTTGCCTGCCACTCTGGACTTTGACTTTGACTGCTTGACTTCCCCTGCCCATACATTCAGAGCTTGTGACCCGGTGTTTCTCGACCTAGACTGTTACCACCACCATTACATTGGCTTTACTCCCAAAAAGAAAGTTCGGACCTGGGCTGCGGGTGGACAGACGGTGACAATGTTGTGTGATTATACCGAACCCCCACAGGACCTTCTGACCAGCAACTCCACAAAAGAAAAGAGGGGTAACAAGACTCTCCCCCGTATAATTTATTCGAAGTGTAATCGGCCCCTAGCCATTTTAATTTCGAACATTAACAGCTAATCCGCCAGCGGAACCCGCACCTGAAATTTTAAACAACTGCGCAATTATTGTAATTTCTTGCTTTTCTTTCATCTTTCTCTTCTTTCTTTGTATGGGATATGCATGAGACTCGTATGAGATGAATGAATGTCCCACTTTTTATATTCATATTGTTGTAAATTTTCTGTGTTTTAATCTTACGTGGGGACTGCTTGAGGGAGTGTATGAGTATGTGTGATTCGGAGGACCTGCCGGGAGTTGCGGGGGCCACGGGGGTGGTTGAGGGGACCAGAGACACGGGAGAGGGTCGGGGTATTGCGGTCGTAACAGGGAGGGGCAGATATGGCGGGGACTTTAGGGCAGGCCATTACCGGGGAAGGAGGGTTCGCTACATTACAGAGATCCCTCCTTCCGGCCCTAGGAGTCCCACTCCAAGACCAGATGGCGCAAGTAGTCAGGACCCTGGTCTCAGGCTGTTGCTGCTAAATGCCAGGTCTGTAGTTCATAAAGCTCCTCTCGTCCAGGACTTAATTTTAGACGAGAGGGCAGACCTGGCATGTATTACTGAGACCTGGCTGGGCCCAGAGGGAGGAGTCCCCCTTGTAGAGCTGTGCCCAGAAGGATTTCAGGTGCTGCATCAGCCGAGAGCCCAGGGAAGGGGTGGGGGTGTGGCCGTTGTTATCCGGGAGTCGTTAGTTCCTCGTAGGGTCCCTGCTCCGGAGATTGTCGGGTGTGAGTCTTTGCTGTTAAAGTTGGACCTCAAGGGTCAAGTGGGTTTGCTGCTAACGTACCTGCCTCCCAACAGCGTTGCAGCGGCCCTCCCCTCGCTCCTCGAGTCGGTAGCCGAGCTGGCAATTGAGTTCCCTAGGTTGATGGTCCTAGGGGACTTTAATTTGCCGTCGCTCGGTGAAAACTCTGATGGGGCGCAGGAGTTCATGGCTTCCATGACAGCCATGGGCTTGACCCAAGTAATTCGGGGCCCAACCCATTCAGCGGGACACATGCTTGACCTCGTATTTCTCTCGGAGCAGTGGATTTATGATCTTGGTCTGAGGGGGAACGACATCATACCCCTGTCGTGGTCAGACCACTGCCTACTGAGGCTCGACTTCCGGAGGCCAAACCCCCACTGTAGGGAGGAGGAGCCGACCAGGTGGTTCCGCCCCAGGCGCCTTATGGAGCCGCTAAGGTTCCAGACAGAGCTTGGGGTTATGCCTGACACTTTCGCCCACAGTCCGGCTGAGACTCTGGCTGCTGCGTGGCACTCGGCAGCGTCGGAGGCCCTCGACCGGATTGCGCCACTGCGGCTCCTCCGAGGCGGCGGATCCCGGAGACCTCCTTGGTTCACCGAGGAGCTCCGGGAGATGAAGCGCCGGAGGAGATGCCTAGAGCACCGTTGGAGGTCCGATAAGTCCGAATCGAACCGAGCAATGGTAACCACCTGCACCAGGGAATACACCAGAGCACTTAGGGCAGAAAAAAGATCACACATAGCCACCCTGGTTGCTTCCGCTGAGTCCCGTCCAGCCGCCCTGTTTAGGATAACCCGCTCCCTGTTGAACAAAAGGGAGGCGGGGGAACCCTTGCAGGGCAGAGCTGAAGAATATGCCCAATTCTTAGCGGATAAAATTGCTCGGTTTCGGTCGGACTTGGACTCCACACCTGCAGTTCCAGCCGAGGCACAGGGGGATCAAGTAGAACAGCTCTGGGTTGAGTTTCAAGAGGTTACCCCCGGGGATGTGGACAAGGCCATGAGAGCTGTAAGTACCTCCACCTGTGTTCTGGATCCGTGTCCCTCATGGCTGGTTACTAACTGCAGTGAGGTGACACGAGGCTGGATCCAGGCGGTAGTAACCGCCTCTCTTCGGGAGGGGAACTTCCCCGCCGCACTGAAAGCGGCGGTGGTGAGACCCCTCCTGAAGAAACCATCCTTGGATCCAGCTGTTCTTAATAGCTATCGTCCAGTCTCCAACCTTCCCTTCCTGGGGAAGGTTGTTGAGAAGGTGGTGGCCTTCCAGCTCCAACGGTCCTTGGAGGAAGCAAACTACCTAGACCCCTTCCAGTCAGGCTTCAGACCCGGTTACAGCACAGAAACCGCTTTGGTCGCATTGATTGATGATCTCTGGAGAGCCAGGGATGAAGGACATTCCTCCATCCTGGTCCTCCTTGACCTCTCAGCGGCTTTCGATACCATCGACCATGGTATCCTTCTGCGACGACTGCGGGAGGTGGGGGTGGGAGGCACCGTGTTACGGTGGTTCTCCTCCTACCTCTCGGACAGGTCGCAGTCGGTGTTAGTGGGGGGGCAGAGGTCGTCCCCTAGGCCCCTAAATTTTGGGGTGCCTCAGGGCTCGGTCTTATCCCCCCTACTATTCAACATCTACATGAAACCGCTGGGAGAGATCATCCGCAGGCACGGGATTAGATACCATCAATATGCGGACGATACTCAATTGTATCTGTCCGCCCCGTGCCAACTCAATGAAGCGGTGGACGTGATGAGCCGGGGCCTTGAGGCCGTTATGGATTGGATGAGGGTTAACAAGCTTGTACTCAACCCGGAAAAGACCGAGTGGCTGTTGTGTTTCCCTCCCAAAGATTTGACTGACATTCCAACACTCAGGCTGGGGGGCCAAATTTTATACCCCTCAGAGAGGGTTCGCAACTTGGGAGTCCTCCTGGATCCACAGCTGACATTCGACCACCACTTAACGGCTGTGACCAGGGGGGCATTTGCCCAGGTTCGCCTGGTGCGCCAGTTGCGACCCTACCTGAATCGGGAGGCTCTCACAACAGTCACTCGGGCCCTTGTGACCTCTAGGCTGGAATATTGCAACGTGCTCTACATGGGGCTGCCCTTGAAGAGCATCCGGCGACTTCAGTTAGTGCAGAACGCAGCCGCGCGAGTGATCGCGGGTGCACCTCGGTTCACCCGCATAACACCTATCCTCCGCGAGCTGCGCTGGCTACCTGTCGATCTCCGGATGCGCTTCAAGGTGCTATTAGTCACCCATAAAGCCCTACATGGCAGTGGATCTGGATACTTGAGAGACCGCCTCCTGCCAATTACATCCCTGCGACCAATAAGATCTCATAGGTTAGGCCTCCTCCGCATTCCATCGGCCAGCCAGTGTCGGCTGGCAACTACAAGGAGGAGGGCCTTCTCAGCAGTAGCCCCGACCCTTTGGAACGAGCTCCCCGTGGAGATTCGTACCCTCTCCACCGTCCAGGCCTTCCGCACAGCCTTGAAGAACTGGCTCGCCCGTCAGGCCTGGGGATAAGGATAGTCACCCCTCCCGAATGATGAGTGTATGTTGTTTATTGTTTTATTATATGTTGTTTCTCAATGTTTGTACTCCCCCTTCCCGGTTTTTATGTGAGCCGCCCTGAGTCCCCTCAGGGAAAAGGGCGGCCTACAAATTCTAATAAAACCTAAAAAACCTAATAAACCTATTCACCTGGGGGATAAGAGAACACACCTTTTCAGCCTGAAGTCCATACTTTTATATGATGCTTTCTCCTCCAAGGACTTAAAGGGCAAGTCCTAGTGACATCATCAATTGGGCAGAGCAGATAATTTAGAGCAGCAGCCTCCAATCTTTGGGGCACCAGGGACCGGTTTCATGGAGAAAGGTTTTTCTGTGAACCAGAGGGGGTGTGGTTTCATATGTTGACTGCATCCCACGAATGGGGCTTCGCTTGTTTGCCTGGCTCAGTTTATGGCTTGCCCTGATTTAGAGCATTTTTTTTTCCAGAACAAAATAAAGGGAGGCAATAAATGAAAAAAAAATAGTTACCGTATATTTTGTGCTGGCATAATCTACTTCCCTTTTTAATTTGCTGGATTAAAACCTAAGCAGGTTGCTGGATATTCCCATTTTCATTTAAATTTTGAGAGTGCAGTCTTGGGATTGGACACTGCAAACTGGGAACCAGAGTGGCGTGTGCAGCCTTTAGGTAGTGATAATCCAATCCTAACTTGAGAGGATCACAGCACACCAAAGCAGGCTCAGACTCCTAAGATTTGATATTAAAAATCTTCCTTTTTAAGATTTGGGGAAAAAATGGCTTGTTATTTTTCCCATCATTTGTCAGCTGTGACCAGGGGAGCTTTTGCCCAGGTTCGCCTGGTGCACCAGTTGCGGCCCTATCTGGACTGGGAGGCACTCCAAATGGTCACTCACGTCCTCGTCACCTCAAGACTCGACTACTGTAACGCGCTCTACATGGGGCTGCCCTTGAAAAGTGTTCGGAGACTACAGTTGGTCCAGAATGCAGCCGCGCAAGCGATACTGGGTGTACCTAGATACACCCATGTTACACCTATCCTCCGTGAGCTGCACTGGCTCCCTATTGGTCTCTGAACACGCTTCAAGGTGCTGGTTATCACCTTTAAAACCCTACATGGCCTAGGACCTGGATATCTCCGTGACCACCTCCTGCCACATACCTCCCAGCGCCCAATAAGATCTCACAGGGTGGGCCTTCCCCGGGTGCCGTTGACTACACAATGCCGTCTGGCGGCTCCTCGGGGGAGAGCCTTCTCTGTAGCTGCCCTGGCCCTATGGAACGATCTACCTCCTGAGATCCGGACCCTCCCCACTCTCTCAGCCTTCCGAAAGTCTATTAAGACCTGGCTGTTCCGGCAGGCCTGGGGCTGCTGATCTTTGACTGAGCTTCAGCCCCACTAAGATTGAGTGCATGTTGTGTCTTTTTTAATTCGCTTTGTCTTGTATTTTAAATTCTTTTAATATTTTTTAAATTGCTTTTATGTAAGCCGCCCGGAGTCCTTCGGGATTGGGCGGCATACAAATCCATTAAAACCTTAAACCTTAAACCAACAAACTAACTTTGCTTTCCCACTGGAATATAGCATTTCTTAGGGAATTAACTGTAAATGTTTATTTTTGATAACAGAATCCCTGTAGTTGCTTGGCAGCTGCCTGTTAAGAGTTTCTATTGACAAATCTGTCCCATTCATCAGGGTTTCTGAAAATGCCATCTTACAGTTTTATTCCTGGGGGCAGAGATTGGCTGTCATTAAAGACTTCATTGTCTGCATCATTTGTGCATTTAAAAAAAAGTTTTTGCAATCTGCCTAGGGAGGACCCTAAATTAATACTGGTGGTGGGAATTGTACAAAAGGCTGATATATTCTATACTTTGGGGGAGTTTCATTTCCCATCAGTCATGTCAGCGTGATCAGGGGTGATGGAGCTGTAGTCCATCAAGATCTGAAAGAATTCCAAGGTCCTCTTTGCTTTATTGCTTCAAGAGAAGACTGTGTACTTGTGGTAGCTAAAAGGTGACAATAGGTTCATTTTTGGCCACTTCTATGAGTTTTAAGGGATGAAGGGTGCTTTAAGCTTCTCATCCAACTCTCTCCATTCCCTCCCTCCTTCCATCTCTATGTCTATGTCTATCTCTGTCTCTGTCTGTCTCTCCACCTCCCTCTCTACCTCTACCTTCATCTCTATCTCCATCCATCCTGATTTATCCTGCCATTATTTTTGTTAACTCAAGGGAGTGTTGGGATCTACTCCTCCCATCTCCTTCCCTCCCCAAAACAACCTTGTGAATGGGTTGAGCCAATGGTGGGATTCCATTTTTTTTACTACCATTCTGTGGGCATGGCTTGGTGGGCGTGGCAAGGGAATGATACTATAAAAATCTCCATTCCCTCCCCATTCCAGGGGAAGGTTACTGCAAAATCTCCATTTCCCTCCCGATCAGCTGGGACTCAGGAGGCAGAGAATAGATGGGGGCGGGGCCAGTCAGAGGTGGTATTTACTGGTTCTCCGAACTACTCAAAATTTCCGCTACTGATTCTCCAGAACTGGTCAGAACCTGCTGAATGCCACCTCTGGGTTGAGCACAGAGAAGGTAACTGGCCCAAATTGTTTCTTAATTCCCCTCTCAAATTCACAGAAATCCCATGTTCCTTGAAAGGGTTTGATGAGTGCAGGAAGGACCCAAAAAATCTGCCCATGACTTTCACTTTAAGATAATGCATGCTTTAAAAATATTCTTATTGATGTATTTGTTTGAATCAAATTACCAGAAAAGAAATACATGAAAAACTACAAGTCTTCGCAGTGTTGGAAATTTAATGATAGGACCAGAAGCATTGAAAACTAGGGGGAGAGGGTACATATATGTTTTAAATGAATTAGATAATGTATCTATTTTTTTTTTGCAAGATGTATCTGAAACTGTAAAATATCAGTGCAGTGTAATTATTTCATCAGATAAATTAAAAGAAATTAATTAAACTTGACAGCAAATATCTAATAAAATGTCAAAAGGACTTACTTCGAGAATGATTGACAGGCAGATCTATATGCAAGTAAGTCCTGTTAAGTCAGCTGAGCTTACTGATGAGTAAGCTTGCACAGGACTATAATCATCCTTTCCTAATCACAAATCATGAAATACTTCAAATAAATGGAATATTGCAAAATGCTATGTATATGAATTGCTTCATAGTTTCTTGCCTCCTGCTCCCGATAAAAAAATATTCTGAAATGGACTGTGGGGAGATGTTAAAATGCTAGGACTCTGCCACCACTTTGCCCTCCGGCTTAGTCTATTTTGTTACATTTCTTCAAAGAAGTGTGAGTTGCTGTAACACTGAAGTTCATGCATAAATTTGGTTTATGTTCTTGGAGCTTTGTCAAAAGGCTATGATGGCTTTGCAAAAAAGCAAGCTAATTTTACATGGGCAGGGATTTCAGCCATTGCTTGGCTGTGTTTTGTTAGCTATATATTCATATAACTCAGGAGTGGACTGCTACAGGTTCGCCTGGGTTCGGGAGAACCTGTAGCTAATGTTATGGCCAGTTCGGAGAACGTCCAAATTCTGCCCCTGGCTGGCCCCTGCCATACTCTAACTACCCTCCCCACCCCTCCCAGGAGTCCCCATGCGGCCCATTTTGGATGCAAGGTGCAGGGCCTGCCTGGAGGCTTAGGAAGGTGGAAACTCCTGAGGGCCAGAAATGGGTTCATTTCCAGCCTCTGGAGGGCCTCCAGAGCCCAGGGGAGGCAGTTTTCACCCTCCCAGAGGCTGAGAAAAGCCTCCGGTGCCTGGAGAAGGCGAAGACGGCCACCCTGCTGTGGTGCAGGAGGCTGACTAGGCCACACCCATCATGGCCATGTCCACCCAGCAACCGGGCAGAGAACCCCTTGCTAAAAATTTTGAAGCTCAGCCCTTTCAGTAGTGGAGCAGCAGAATCCTCCTGAAAAACAGGTGTGAGTCACCACAAATACACAATATGCCTAACTATTTCAAAGGGGCAGACAAATTTCAACTCCAGTTATTGGCTACGCTAATTGGGGATGATGACATTTATGGTCAACAGCATTCAGAAGCACCAGGTTGCTCTGTGGTATTGTTTTGTTTTTATCTTATTTTATATTGACTTACAGATGCCGTTCCCCATCTTGGCTCTCTACATGTACAATAGATGACAAATCTCATTATTCTAGGCAAATATGCCCAGTGACCAGGAGTGATGGATCTTGTAGTCCAGCAATATCTAGGGGTTCTGTGGAAGTTGGGGAAGGTTTCTCTAAATGAACAGGGATCAGTGCCTTGAAATATCTTTGTCCCTTCTCCGCTTGGCTAATGTTTCACATTTTGCCTGTTTAGGATGGCAGAAAAACACATCATAAAACAACCTGTCAAAAAAAGAGAGAGTTCTGGAACATATCATCTCAAAGTGTGCAAACAGAAAGCTAGTTGTCAAAGAGACGCTTGTGCGTTTGGCTTTCTCTCTGGTCCTCTAGATCAGTGTTTCTCAACCTTGGCAACTTGAAGATGTCCGGACTTCAACTCCCAGAATTCCCCAGCCAGCATTCGCTGGCTGGGGAATTCTGGGAGTTGAAGTCCGGACATCTTCAAGTTGCCAAGGTTGAAAAACACTGCTCTAGATTCTGCCTGTAAGATCCTTCCTCCTTTTTTGAGGAAGGACCCAAGCATCTCAATTCTTTCCTTGCTCTTGATTTAAATCAACTCCCAGCAGGGTTGGAATTTTCTTCCCATACTAAAACAGAATGAATAGAACACAAATCAAGGACTTTTTATAGGATCTTGAAACTATTGTAAAGGGTTTTGTGGCTTTTGTCAGCCCTCCCAAGTAAACCAAACAGGATGCATGACTAGATAAACTAATTCTACTTTATTGTAAGGCTACGTTAATTGCACCGTGCAAATATGAAAGTACAGACTTCCCACTGCCACTTTTAATTGCTTGATCCATTAGGGCGGGTCCTTCTTAAGTTTCTTTTTTTTAAAGCCATGAACCCATTAGGGCAGTGGTCAGCAACCTCCGGTTTTGGAGCCGCATGTGGCTTTTTCATCCCTCTGCTGCAGCTCCCTGTCGCTGGTCAGCATCACAATTTTGAAAGGAGCTTCCAGGGTTTTTTTTTGGGGGGGGGGGTAGAAGCACCAGGAGAAGACTCTATGGCAAGGGGCAGGTTTTTGGGTTGGCTCCACAATTGATGGACATTTGGTTACAATAGGGAGAGGAAAAAGGATGCCGGGCTAGGAGGAGACTCTACAGTAGGGGAACCGGACTTCCGGTCAGCTCCAGAATTGAATGGGGGCTTCCAGTTAGGACCTTTGTGGCTCCCGGTGTTTTCTTTTCTGTGGGAATTGGGTCCAAATGGCTCTTTCAGTGTTTAAGGTTGCCAACCCCTGCAGTAGGGACTTCTGCCTCTTTGTCTGCTTGATTCCTAGGCAGCATCACTTCCCCTGCCCCCCCCCCCCAAGGTCACCCACACATTCTATTACAGGTTTGGGATTTCTGCAGGTGAGGATTCTTGTCTGAAACTTTATCCTGTGGAAAACTGAACAGAGTAGGTATCGGCTCTAAGGAGAGAAAAACCGAGGTAGCATCTTATAAACTTTTTGACCTCAGGTCTCTGGTAGAACAATATAGCGGATCAACTCGTGACTGGGGCCCACATGAAGAGACTGCTACCAAAAGATGACAAATGCAGGGACCCTGGTGGGCGTGGGGAGGAATGAGCGGGCTCATTATGAACACAAAGCAAACACTCTTTCTTATGGCAAGCATGCTTGCTGGATCCGTGCTCAGAGCCAGCTTTTCAGTAGTTACCTAGTAACACGACGGGGAGGGAATATGAATCACCATGGCAACATTTCAAATGTGGGACTTAGCAATGCATGTGGGGTCACTTTCCCATCTTTCTTCCATATTCAGTATCCCTAGGAATGGACAGGTCCTCCTTTTGTGGGCGAGGAAAGAGATGTAGACAACAGACACTTAACAGAGTATGTGGCTTTCTTTTTAATCACGAATGCAATTTCTATCTTTTAGTCCCAGGATGCTGCCAAAATCCCCTGGGAGCAAGAGAGAAGCACGGACAGATCTCTCTGGTTCTGATCCATTTTGGGGGACGGGGGACAATGTCATTGCTTTCCCAGTTCCTCATTTTTATCCTTACACCCTAACCCTTGCAATCTCAAATGCAGTGGCCTGCACAGTTTTGTGCAGGCCCTGGTGTGCACATGTATCACCTCTCCTGCAGGAGCTGCATTGGTTGCTGATTTGCTTCTGGGGGCAATTCAAGGTGCTGGTTGTCACCTTTAAAGCCCTTCATGGCTTGGGACCAGGTTATCTGAGGGACCGTCTCTTGCCGGTCACATCTACCTGACCCATCAGCGCATGAAAGCAGGGAAGGTTGTAGGTCCCATCCCCTAGGAACATACACCTGGTGGGACCCAGAAGAAGGGCCTTCTCCGTGATGGCTCCCTCTCTCTGGAACATCATCCCCCCCAGAGATTAGAACGGTCCCCACTCTAGCACTCTTCCAGAAGGCGCTGAGGACCTGGTTCCGTCATCGGGCCTGGGGAACCAAAAGCGGGATGGAGCCCATTAAATGGCTCGTGTGATCCGCTGTTGCTAGGGAGGGAGGGGGCGGGGGGGGGTGATTTTATTACATTCATTTATTTGATGTTTTTATTAGTTTTTCTATTTTTAGATGTGGTTTTTTATATTCTGTAAGCCATCTTGAGTTGGCCTGGGCGAATAGGTGGCAATATAAATTTAATAATAAATAAATAAAATAAAATAAAAAATAAACCCCTACACTGAGGTTCCAAGTTCCAGGTTATATTAATGAAGGCAATGACACCTGATGTGGATTCCAGGGCTGCTTTAAAGTAATGAACAAAAGGGCCAATGTTACCAGTCCACCTGTTTAAAGATAGCTATAAAGTAGCTGAACTCAGCGGTCTGTCTTTATTGTACCTTTAAGTGATGATCAGTTAAAGTTGCCCAAGATACTTAATAGTTATTAATACCTCTAGTCCAGCACTGGTTCCCCTAAAGTGGGCAGCTGAGCAACACTTTCATGGACAGGTCATTAAAACCTCCCCCTTTTGTTTGGCGTCATTATCAAGTAATAAAAAGAAAAGTTGCCCTGTCGTTAATGCCAGCTTCTATGAATAGATTCAATAAATCTATTTCATGTTTTCAAGATGTGACCCTAGATTTTTATTATACAATAAATGCCATTACTTGCTGCTTCAGAATATTCTCTGCCTTATGCATTAAGGCTGAAATCTTGTACCTTCCTATTTAAGAGGGAGCCTCATTAAACACAGTGGGATTTACTTTGGAAGTGATATGATGATTGAGTTGCAATATGCCATCTTCTAGATCAGGGGTCTCCAACCTTGGCAACTTTAGGACTTGTGGATTTCAACTCCCAGAGTTCCCCAGCCACCCCTATTCTAGATAGGATTGAGGCTGCAACTTCCAGAATCCCCATTTGTTACGGGAAGCTGGCAAAGCCAAAATCTGATTTGGCATGCTGAGAACCGTAGTCTCATCATATTTGGAGAAACCAGTTGGGGATGATTGGGTATTTAGAGCTTGTTTTCTGTTCTTCCCAAGCCAACTAAATGGTGGAAAGAAATTATGCAAAAAAGCTCAGACCTCTGTTTGCCAGTTCTGTTCTATTATGTTCTGAAAATGGAACAGAACAGGGCCAAGTGGAGTTAGGTAAATGCATGTGGGCCTGATGGTGAATTGGCAAAAAAAAGAGAGTTAAAAATGGACTGGGTCTAGCCAAAAATAAAAATAAAAATTCTCCCTATGGGAGCGATGTCCTTAAGCACTGGCTCAGAATGCCAATGATTGCTCCATTCTCTATCTTCTAGTCCTTTGACCCAGGACAGATATGTTACTACAGAGAATTCTACAAAACCACCCTTTGCTTCTTAGTGCCCACAAATGGGGGAAAGCAGAAAAACACATGGCTATGACACATATTCACTTATCTGATCCTTCCACAAACCCAAAGAGACATCATGTCTCTATACATCCTGATTAGACCCTTGGAGAAAGTGAAAGTATATGAACAAAAGCTGGTGGAACATTTGGAGGGGGGTAAGAACACATATATAGACAAGCAACGCATATGCACACATGCTGATTAACTCCGGGGGGCAGTGAGGACAGAGGGAGTGCATACCTACGATCAAGGGCATGCAAATACAAAGCAGGAGAGTAGAAATATTCAGAGGTCGAAACACATAGATATCCTCCAACAGGCAACATATTGCTGGATATAGAGTCAGTTTGGTGTAACGATGAAAAAAGATGGTGGCCTAGAAACCAGAAGATTCTTCAGTGTGTAAGCCATCTGGATAACTTTGGGTCAGTCATTGTATTTCTGGTCAACCCACTTCACAAGGTTGTTGTTAGGAGGAAGAAAGACTATCAGGTATGTTTGCAGGCATATATATATATATATATATATATATATATATATATATATATATATATATATATATATATATATATATATATATATATATATATATATATATATATATATATATATATATATATATATATATATATATATACACATACATACATACATACATACATACATACATACATACATACATACATACATACATACATATATATATATATATATATATATATATATACATATATATATATATATATATATAAAGGCAGGATAAAATGCGAGATATGACCTGAGATGGATTGGAAATAATTCCAAACACTGCAGGTTTCCTTTACCTAGTTCTTTTCTTTTTTCATTGGTACCACTGGGGTGGTTGGGTGCTCCAGGTATAGTTCCCAGGGGAGGCTGTACCATAAATTGGGTTACTTACTCAACTTCTTTGTATTCTTATGGAATAGGCTAATCTTTTCCTGTGCAAAAGAATTGTATGGACAGTTCCCCGGATTGATTCAGTTTATGCAAGTACATCATTCTTCCCCGGGGGATTCGTAGTAAAGAAATGCAAACTTCATGACAAAGTCACTTAGATGATATGGGCGGCTATACAAATCGAAATGCTGATGATGCTGATGATGCTGATGATGCTGATGATGCTGATGATGCTGATGATGCTGATGATGCTGATAATAATAATAATAATAATAATAATAATAATAATAATAATAATAATAATAATAATAAACAAACCACAAACCAGCAGTGATAATTCCAGTGGTAATTGGCACACTGGGTGCTATTCCAAAAGCACTGGAATTACATTTAAAACAGTTAAAAATTGACAAAATCACCATCAGTCAAATGCAAAAAGCCGCACTGCTTGGATCTGCACGCATATTACGAAAATACGTTACGACGTCCTAGGCCCCTGGGTGGGGCCCGACTAGTAACCAATGCCAAATCCGGCGAAACAACTGGCCGCTGTGATACAATTGTATAATAATATTGCATACAAAGCCAGAATTGTGAAGATAGCAATAGCTAGTAACAAATCCTGCCTATGCAAAGAAGCTGAAAAATTAGTGGACCATCTAGTTAACTGCTGTAAGATGATTGTACAGACCGACTATAAACCATGACATGACAAAGTAGCAGCAACGGGGAAAAGAAATGCCATTTGCCTCCAAGCAAAAATACTTGTTGGGGGGGGGGGGCACAAAAGAAACTCAACACTTCTACTCCTAATTGGATTCCCTGCAAACTTTTATTATTAGAAATTTTTGCCTAATGTTCCCTTAGAATTCCATGTTTTGTGACATAAGAGTGAAAGAGAACAGGGCATTACTAGTCTTGAAGGGCATACGGGCTAATAGTTTTATCTGGAGTGGAGAATTTATATTTCCCCAAATGCTTTTCTAACATTTTTCTCCCACACAAACGTTTTTCAATCCCCAGCAGTCCTAAGCAACCTGGCCAAAGCTGAAGGATTCGGCAACATCTGGTATGTTTCAGGCTGCTTAGTTTTCTCTAGAGTAAAAGAAAAGGAGGGAGAAATACTTTGAAACCTGCAAGCTTCTGCTAATATAACTTTAAAATAAAGATGGAGCTGGTATCCCTGGTTGTGTTTCTTGTCAAGACTACCTCACTGGGCTAACAAAAATCTGACAGGGTGAGTGAGCATGTTCTGTCCTCCCTAAATGCCATTTGAGGGACCTGGGAGGTTTGCTTACTCTGTTGCGGTGCCTGACCTATTAATCCCTCTGAGATTCAGATGGCTCTTTCCCCATGCTCTTTAAAAACAGTCTCTTTCCAGAAGTGGAGAGATGAAGGGAGGAGAGGAAGGGAGAAAGGCTGAGGGAAGAGGAGAAGGAAGGAGACAGAAGAAGAGGGAAGCAGAGAGGGGAAAGGAGACAGGGAAGTGGAGGGGAGAGGAGGAATAGGAGAAAGGGAAGGAGAGGGAAGTGGAGAAGAGGAGAGGGGAGAGAAGGAGAGGAAAAAGGAGGGGAGGGGAGGAATAGGAGAAAGGGAAGGAGAGGGAAGTGGAGAAGAGGAGAGGGGAGAGAAGGAGAGGAAAAAGGAGAGGGAAGTGGAGGGGAGGGGAGGAATAGGAGAAAAGGAAGGAGAGGGAAGTGGAGAAGAGGAGAGGGGAGAGAAGGAGAGGAAAAAGGAGAGGGAAGTGGAGGAGAGAGGAGGAATAGGAGAAAGGGAAGGAGAGGGAAGTGGAGAAGAGGAGAGGGAAGAGAGGAAAAAGGAAAGGGAAGTGAAGAGGAGGGGAAGGAAGGAGGGAAGGAAGGAAGGACAGGGAAGTGGAGGGGAGAAGGGAAGAGAGGGAAGGAACGAGATGGACTGTCATTGTAAACTTAAATATGTGATGTATTTATAAAGGAATGTGTATAATAGAAACATTTTTTTAAGAAAACACCAGTCTCTTTCTCTAGGCATTGGTCTAGGTCAGGCTATTGGTAAAACCTTTTTTGTGAAGGCAAAGAAAATTATTGTGGTTGACCTGGTATTTTTATTCTTACTGGTTATTTTTTGCTGTCTTAATTTGATATCGGCCTCTTAGACTCAAGTATAAAGACCACCTGTGATTGCATTCTCAACCATTGGTAATCTCATTTCATTTATTTATTTCATTAAATTTATCATCGCTGCCCACATCAGCAGACACTGAGAACTTTACAAAATCTAATACTAAATTGAATAAAAACATAGGCCAAACAACAACCCAGTCTAAAAAGAGCCATTAAAAGACAGCAAGGCAACGTTCCTCCTCCCCCCCGCAATGTATTAATCTCAATTTCTCCCCTCCTGTCAACAGCTGGAAATGACCACAGAGGAAGGAGGTCCTCTGTAACGTTCCCGTGGTTCGCCCATGAGGCCAATGTTGAGAAAAGACAGGAGACAACCTTTCTCGGGATGGAGCGACGACCCAGATTGGGGGTCTGGTAGCCCCTTTTATTGAGATAGGACAAAGGCAGGAGGAGCAATAGCATGTGGGTAAAGACAGCCTGTAAAAGTACAATTTCTAATCTACTGCTCAGTCTATATATGGTCAAATCCTGGACGTCAATGGTAGGGCACATCTCAGAATGTTATGTTATGCACTATCAGGATGTTATGGCGTTCTAGGAGTTTGTTTTCTCCTGTGTGATTCAGCGTGGCTCTGCAACTATCTTACAACAGTCCTCTCCACTCCATGCTTTGTAGCTGATCCAGAAGGATCCTGTGGTTGATAGTATGAAAAGCCTCTGTGAGATCAAGAAGGATGGATGCACCATCCTCTCCTCAGCTCCATAAAAGACATTGACAAGGTGTGACCAGCCCTGCCTCTATATGATAGCCCAGTCTGAAATCAGACTGAAATGGGTTCAGTATGTACTAGTCAGTGGTGGGATTCAGCCAGTTCGCACCTATTCGGGAGAACCGGTTGCTAACTTTCTATAGCAATAGCAATAGCAGTAGACTTATATACCGCTTCATAGGCCTTTCAGGCCTCTCTAAGCGGTTTACAGAGAGTCAGCATATTGCCCCCAACAATCTGGGTCCTCATTTTACCCACCTCGGAAGGATGGAAGGCTGAGTCAACCCTGAGCCGGTGAGATTTGAACCGCTGACCTGCTGATCTAGCAGTAGCCTGCAGTGCTGCATTTAACCACTGCGCCACCTTGGCTGCTTTCTAAGCAGTTTGGAGAACCGGTTGTTGGAAGAAATCTCCTTTTGTTTTTCCCCCACTTTACAGGGCTAATCCTGCAAGGAAGGCAGGAAAGAGACAATCTGGTGTTGTTTCTAGTCTAACCTTTATTGCCCTGATTACAGAAATTGCTTCTCTTGTTTGTTTGTTTGTTTGTCAGTACAAGGAAACAAGTATGAAAACATGAAAAAATGGCACAAATAAATGAATAAGCAAAAGACAGCCATAAACAAATAAAAAGAATACATATAAATGGGACAATAGAAAAGGGCGGTAGGCACGCTGCTGCGCTTATGCACGCCCTCTATGGTTAACCCTTATTACATTATAACAGCTATGGTGAAGCGCCCATTGACGTGAGTGACGTTGAGTTGGCCACGCCCACCCAGTCACATGATCACCAAGCCATGCCTACCCAGCTGGTCATTAGGGTAGAGAACCGGTTGTTGAATTATTTGAATCCCACCACTGGTACTAGCACAGCTTACAACTTACAACAATTCATTTAGTGACTATTCAGAATTACAATGGAAGTGACTTGTGATTGGTTTTCACACTTACAATCATTACAGCATCATCTGATCAAAATTCAGAGACTCGACAACTAACTCATACTTACGACCATTGCCGCGTCCCAACGTCACGTGACCCCCCCCTTTTCTGACCTTCTGCCAAGCAAAGTCAATGGGGAAGCCAGATTCACTTATGTGACTAACTTAACATTGGCAGTGATTCGCTTAACAACTGTGGCAAGAAAGATGGTAAAATGAGGCAAAGCTCATTTAACAACTGTCTTGCTAAGCCACAGAAATTTTGGACTCATTGGGGTCGTAAGTTGAGGACTACCTGTAGAGCATAATAGCTCAGAAAGCGGACTAAGAGTCTCCAGTTTAAATTTTCCTCTTTACATTCGTTCTTCTCTCATACACAGCCCAAGTGGCCCTAGGGGGATTGTAGGAGTGGCATGCTTTACACAAGATTTGTAAGGCAATTCCCTGTATTGCGGATACTCAGCAAAGCTTTTGCATAAATGTATAAAAAAACACTATAAACTTTAACAGCAAAAATAGTGGATGGCTGCAGATTTGATTCAGAATTATGGCAAAGACCCTGTACGGACTCTGTACTGGTTTTATCCCAGTAATCCTGGAACAAAGTGTGGCTGCTTTAATGTAATTTAATGTCTTAATGTACTTGCACTCCTATGTTTCCTACAGCATCTCTTCCAAACCAAATCTAGCATATCACACAGCTCTATGAATAACTGCACTTCTCAGATGTTATCAACAGCACAACCTTGTGCAGGCCTATTAAAAAGAATTCCCCTCGAACTTCCTCTGTAGGAGCGATGGATAACCAGGTACCCTCTCGTGGATTTGGCCTCCTCCCAATCAGCACTATTGGCAAGAGGTTGCAAATATTTGAAAGGCATCTCTGCTGCCAGGGGCAGATTGGGCTGGGTTAAAGTCTCTAAGCTGTAGGAAGATGTAGGAAGCTGCAGGCCTCCTTTTGGCAGGTGCTAACAGAGGCTATGCGTAACAACTGAACATGACAAGGTGCGTAATAAATCTTTGATAGGGTGGAGAACCGAAAGTTCAAATGCAGAAGAAACAAAGCATATCCTAATGAGAATCATGTCAGCTGTATGGAAGGACTTAATTTATGGGGACTTAATTAAGGAGAAAATCTGACATTGGAGAAGCGTTTTCACCCAGTTGGCTTTTATGCCTAAGGAAGCACTAGAATTCAGTCTCCTGGTTCCTAGGCTAGAAACTAAGTAAAAAAAAAAAAGGTGTATGTTCCACATTTCTGAATGCTTGCATTTAAAACTGATTCCTGGCAGGTAAACAACACCGCAGGCACTCCAGAACTGAGCCTAAAATTTCGGTTGTGAAGGGAAACATTTGTTCTGTGAGTTTTGCCCCATTTTATAATCTTTCTTGCCACAGTTGTTGAGTGAATGGCTGCAGTTTTTAAGTTAGTAACAAGTCTTTCAAGGGAAGATTAACAGTCACAGATCTTACCTGGCTTGGAGAGCTGACAGGCGGTTATCTGCAAAACTTGGCAAGGAGTCTCAGAGAGTCACGAACCAATTAAGCGAACTAATTGTCTCCTGAAAACTCCACTCCCCTTTCGTTCCTCTTTTATTTCCTCTGGGAGGGGCATTCATCGTCCACCTCTGGCTTTACTCCCAAGTTGGCCCCTGTTCTTTAGCTGTTCCCTTCATCTAGCAACTCTGCACATGCACACACTGGGAACAGACTCCAGCTGTCTGTCTGCCTCACTGATGTCTGACTCTGAAGGCAGCTGATAACTGGCATACAGCTCTGGCCCCCTCTCTGCCTCCGACACAGATCCCTCATCAGAGCCTTCCCCAGACTCCAGGACTGGCCCATGTTCCTCCCCAACCTCCTCACTGTCCGAATCTGCTACCAGGTCTGCTAGCTGAGGTGGCGCAGTGGTTAGAGTGCTGTACTGCAGCCACTTCAGTTGATTGTTATCTGCAGTTCGGCGGTTCAAATCTCACTGGCTCAGGGTTGACTCAGCCTTCCATCCTTCCGAGGTGGGTAAAATGAGGACCCAGACTGTGGGGGCGATATGCTGACTCTGTAAACTGCTTAGAGAGGGCTGAAAGCCCTATGAAGAGGTTTATAAGTCTAACTGCTATTGCTATTGCTATAGCTGCTGGCAGACCACAACAACTGGCTGGGAAAGCGAGAAGGACCTTGGGTGGTCTGTGCATTGGGAGACATCTTCCTCCTGAATGGAGCCTGTCTCCTTGACTTTGCCCTTGCTGTCAGCTCTGAAACACTCTAAACACTTGCTGTGTTTTTCGTCCCCTTTGGCAGCATCACGGCTTGCCTTCCACCTTCCTGGGCTAATTGAAAAGATAGCAAATCCAGATTGCAGCCTTGCTGTGTAAATTGCTCAGGATGGGAGGCTGAGTTGACAGCCAGCAAGGGAGATGCTCTGGCCGACGAATCAATCATGAGTCTGCGAAGCTGGAAAGTGCAGCTGTGGGTGACGTTGCCCAAGCCACCTCACCCAGTCTGTCCAAGGTAATTATTATTCCCATTAAAAAAACAGGCTGTGAATGCATGATGCATGTTCAGAGTCTGTATTTTTGATGCCATAATCCGAGTTGTCAGCAGCAGCACTCTGCTTTGGAAACAGAACTAAAGAATAAATGATACCCTCTCCTTAATGATGATTACCTATGGAGCCTCTAGAGTGTTAAGTGAGGAAGCCAAAAAAAGTAGTCATGGGAGTTGCGCTTTTAGATAATGGGCAAAATTCAGAATTGTTGGATGTATTTAGTAAAATAAAACTTAGCTTTTTTCTGGATTTCTTCCCCTTCCGCCCTGATTTCTTTACATAATTTTAGGTGAACATTTGCTCTTGTTCTGTGGAGGTGTTCTTACCAACAGGGGACCTTTATTTATTTCTATTTCATTTCATTTCTTCCGAGTCATTCAAAGTAGAGTTCATGGTTTTACTTGCCATTTGATTCTCACTCCAAGAAAGAAATGGACAAAGATGAGAGAGAGGTCAGCCAGAGAACGTCATGGCTCAGAGGGGATTAGAAACTTTATTGGTCAGAGATGGATAGCAATAGCACTTAGACTTAGATACAGCTTTACATTGCTTTACACTCCTCTCTAAGTCGTTTATAGAGACAGCATATTGCCTCCAACAATTTGAGTCCTCATTTTACCCACCTTGGAAGGATGGAATGCTCAATCAATCTTAAAAGTAATAACATTGTGCTCATGCATGTAACAGAAAGAAATAAAGTTGAAGAGTTTAGAACCCTGGACAGATGGATGGATGGATGAATGGATGGATGATTGGATGGTTGGTTGGTTGGTTGGTTGATTGATTGGATGGTTGGTTGGTCAGGGCACAGCTGTAAGGAAGATAAGGTTTACAATAGATCAACAAGAGATTTCAACCTGAATAAAAATAATGGAAAAAGCAACTTTTTCCCTGTCCTTCATTGCTGATTTTAGTGATGACAAGAGGGAAAATAAACAAAGGTACATATATGCATGTATAAACAAGTTATGTTCTAGCTTTGTGTTAAGCAGATATCTAAATATATTTTCGTCAGTGGTTTTTCTTGTACAATTTATTACTTGTTTATATATTTTTCCATTGCCCACCTAGGGTTTTTTTTTTAACCTCACTTGGTTGTGGACATTAAGCTCACAGTTAAGAAAAAAGCAAACTCTCCAGTCCTCAATTTTGCTTCTCTCTGTTAGTGTGTTCTGACCTAGGTTTCCTGAGAAAGCATAAATCACAATCTTAGTCCCAATAACCCTCTTTTATTTATACGGCTGTGAATTATGGTCATTCACAGCCTGCAAGGCTTCACAAACAGTCTGTGAAGATTCCGACAGATGTCCGCTTGAGTTGCCACAGACTTTCAGGAGAATGATGATAAGCACCTATCTTATCTCCCTTGAAATGCTGCCAGACCTAATTGCCAAATTAGTTTTGTAAAGTCAAACTGAGCACAGTCAAACGGAACTTTTCAAAACTTGAACCAACCAGATGAACAAATTGTTTCCTGCAAAGGCTCATGTCCCGTTTGTTCCTCTTTGATGTTTTATGGGAGGGGCCAATCATCTGCAAGTCTTACTCCCGAGCTGACCCTGTTTTCTTAATTGTTCTTGCCTTCTGGCAGCTCTGTGCATGCACACACTGGGAACAGTCTCCCTCTGTTCTTCTGCCTCGCTGATGTCAGACTCCGGAGGCAGCACATACAGTAACTACCAGATGCTTTGGCCCCCTCTCTATCTCCAATGCAGAGCCCTCATCCAAGCCTTCCCCAGACTCCAGGACTGCCCCATGTTCCTCCCCAATCTCCTCACTATCCGACTTTGCAGGCCGCTGGCGGACCACAACACAGTGTTTCAACTAGGGCTATGTGGACTTGTTGAAATACCCATTGCTTCTCTCTTTTATACGTGCCTAATGCTATCTCAGTGTTCTTGTAAGGATGAAGGAGTGTATGTGTTTGGGTTTGTGTATATGTATCTACACAAGTAGAAGATCTGGCACACTAACACAAGCATTTTGGAGGAAGTGTAGGATATACAAAACATAATGTGCTGGAAGAAACTTCAAAATATAGTCAGTGCCTATCAAGATTCATAGGCTTTCTCTTTTTATTAGAGAAAAACAATAACAATAGTGAAATAAACTCATCTTACAACAATTAAGGTCTGGCCAAATCTGGCCCTAGATTCTGTCTGAGGTTTACTTTCCCAATAAGCAACCAAGTTGGAAGATCATTTAAAAGCAGTTTATTTGGGATAAAATGGGATCTCTTTATGAAAAAGAGAACGCCGATCCCTATGTTTCACTCCTTTGTATATAGTTAACAAAGAAGATGCAAGAGGAAAGTTGATTGAACAGGATAAAAAGAACCTCCCATTTTCATAGGAAATCAGTTTACATGTAGTCAAACATGTTACATATTTGCATCCCATAATATCACACATGTTCATTAAAATGAGGTCCCTTGAGATCAGAAGAGGCATAAATTGTAAGGAACAAGGTTGTTTGAAGTTCATGAAAGAGATAAACCAGACCCCAATTTGTAGTAACATACCTTTTCATACCTGGAGCTAGTCTCCAGCCTGTTTACCACTTTAGGAATGTTAAAAGCTAATAAACCTGAACATCATTTTAAAAGAGAGAAAATAAATCAAATTAAAATACAAAGTAACTAGATTAGTTAGCAAGTTACAAAATCCATGCCATGTGCCTCTCAAGACTGAAGCTAGTGTAGGATGGGTTCCTATCGGTTTGGGTGAACCGGTAGTGGTTTGGCGGCCTGGCAGCCACACACTGGAACCAGTTCCCCAGTTGGCGCCATTGGCGCCACCATCTTGTTTTTCAGTTCTGTGCATGCGCAGAACAATTTTAATTACACTGTGCATGTGTGCAAAGCACGCACACGAGTGAACCGGCAGTAATGCCTGCTGGAACCCACCCCTGATATGGACCCATGCTCACATAACAGGTTGTATTAATACAAAGTCACTTTCTGGCTCTTGTGGTTACCTTAGTGAGCAGTGGTAGGATCAGGGGTGGGTTTCAACCGGTTCGCGGCGGTCCCCGCGAACTGGTTGGTCGGCGAACCTGGAAATAAGTAACTTCCGGGAACAGCGAAGGGCCCACCGACCCGCCCGCGCTCCTTACCGGTCTTTGAAGGCTTCTGCGCTTCCACGCAGGCGCATGGCACATACAGTGCCTGCGCGATTCTCCGTGAGCAGCTGGATGGCACATACAGCGCCTGCACGAGTCTCCGTGAGCAGCTGGAGCATCGTGCAAGCGCTAAGATGCATGCGTGAACTGCACGCGTGCACGAGGACGCCACCGGCCCCATTCCAACCGAACCAGTTGGAACGGGATTAGCAACCCGCCCCTGGGTAGGATCATACTGGTTTAACAACCGATTCAGTGATCACGCACTTTGCACACATAGGCGCGCAGTTTTGAGAAAACTTACCTTCTGCATTACTGCTGGGGAGGAAAACAGCTGAGATGGGGCAATCCACTCTGCTATGTGACTCAGCTGAGAGGATATAGGTCAGTAAAACGAAAGGAACTGATCATCGGAGTGAACTGGTTCACTCCCAAACTGGTCCGAACCGGTAGAATCCCACCCCTGGTAGTGAGGATGAAGATGAAGTCTCTCTCCTTCGTGATGAAGAGCGTAGTATCGCTGGGTGGTTTACTATTACTGTTCACTACTTTACTCATTGTTGCATCCAGTTCCTAAAATTGGCAGAGTGAAGGGTTGTGCTGGGTTAGACTGTTAGCTCAAGGAAGAGGGATGTGCTATTTCTTTCATTCTTCCTGTATAGAAAAAAAAAACCTAGCATGTAGTGGCGGAACGTTTAGTCAGCTAGCCCGTGACCCGTCAAAAGCGCGGAGGACAAAATCGCCCTCGACGAAAGCGCGCATGTGACGTCATCACAGCGCGACGAAAAAAATTAAAAATTGAAATAAAATTAAAATTAAAGCAAGCCGATTCACATAAAGGTAAGGGTTAGGTTAAGGGTTAGGGTTAGGGTTAGGTTAAGGGTTAGGGTCAGGTTTAGAGTGTTAGCGTTAGGTTTAGCGTTAGGTTAAGGGTTAGCATTAGGTTTTTCGTTACGTTAACGGTTAGGTTTAGGGTTAGATTTAGGGTTAGGTTAAGGGTTAGGTTTAGGGTTAGGTTTAGGGTTAGGTTTGGGGGGGTTAGGGTAAGGTTTTAGCTTTATTTTTACATTTTTCGATCACAGCGCGATGTTTTCGTCGCGCTGTGATGACGTCAAATGCGCGCTTTCGTCGAGCGCGATTTTGTCCTCCGCGATTTTGTGGTGGAACCAGCTAGCCACCTCCTTCATAAGGAGTTTTTGATTTGGTCTTTTCCCCAATCCCCATTCAGCATAAAGCATGGAATCTTTTATCTACATGGAGCCTAAAGTAACCCCCAATCCAGGAAAAATCTCTGCTCTTTACCCTGGATGGATCATTACCTATCGCATCGAAGGTTGTCATCAGGTTGATATGATAATGGTCCCACTTCACCAAAGACTTTTTTGGAATTTACAGGTCGATTCATTCCAAGGTCCTCCTCTCGTGTTACTTTCATTTTTAAAGATTCATCTGCTTCCGTAGGGAAGCTTACGTAATCAAAAGGGGCAAGGAGGGTTAATGTAGGGCTTGTAATGACTTGGTCTTTGACAGCCTTCACTCCCTTCGTTTCCACTGGACTGCAATTTATGTGCTCTAATGCCCTTGATTTCCCAGCCTCTCTGCTCTCTCTCTGACTGGTTTCCACCTCGATGCCTATAATGGATGAGCTTGTCTGCCTTGAACGAATTTGCCACTTTTAATCTCTTTTAATTAGGTTTTTTTAGAAAAATATGGAATGTCTTTAAGATGGAATATTTTTAATATGCAAACTATTAAATATATTGTGCAAGGTTGCCCATAACGTGCGTTCTCTGGTTCCTTAGAAGATCTGCATGAAGTAATGCCAGGAGAGCTTAAATTGGACATCCAGTTATGAGGCCACTGCCATAACCCCGTGAAAGTAATTATATGGATGGTGTGCATTGGTTTACTTCTCTTCTGTCATGTTATGCTGAGTAAATAAATACGGAAGAATAAAAAACCCTATCTGATATTTAAGACAGAGAAAAGAAAAAAGCAAAGACGCAAAGAGGAAAAAAAAGCCAAAAGTACAGAAGGAAAAAAGAAAGAAAAGGAAATAGCTTCCAAATTGCTTTTGCAATAGATGTAAGGATACATTTACCTGTACTTCTGGCTTTAAGTGTACAATATAACATTTGTTTTTTCTGCTATTATATTCTACTCATCAGACGGATGTATCATATTTTCATTTTTCCCCCTTTTTTATGCAGAAAGTCCAAAAAGGGTTTCCAATCAGCATTAAAATGCATAAATGTCTCTTCTCTAATCAAAGCTATCAATTTCTCCATCTGAGCTTCACCATCCATTCCTCCATTGTAGGTAATATCAGGTCCTTCGAGTTTTTGTGTATATAAAATGTCGCTGCTACTTATCAAATTTAGAAACCAAGTTGTGGAATTCCCCCCCCCCCCCGCTCCAATTTTAGTCTCAAAAGGAG
The DNA here is from genome assembly GCF_051295495.1 of Thamnophis sirtalis. Lineage (NCBI taxonomy): Eukaryota > Metazoa > Chordata > Lepidosauria > Squamata > Natricidae > Thamnophis > Thamnophis sirtalis. Next base: position 161,966,416 of record NW_028261383.1, read on the forward strand.
CATCTCTGTTTTCATGCATAGATTAATATTTAAAATCTTGTGAATTAATATGGGTATTTGAATCCACTTTTAAGCTTTCTACATGTAACAAGCATGGTAAAAAGTCCCCTCTTGTTGCTCACATTTCCAACATAAATTTGAAGTACTTTTATAGATTTTAGAAAGCTCTCGCAATCTAACCATAAAACTTCTGTCTTTGCACTTGACTCATGGCTAACAGGTGCCCGGAGATCAAGTGGGTTGATTTCAGGCTTCCTCCTTTGTCTGGAGGAAGTTTGCCATCCAGCAGTGACAGCTAGGCTGTAGTGTTGTCTCTGCTCTTCTGAAACATACCAAGTTGCTATTAACCCTCACTGGAAGCCACATTGCTACGTGCTGTTTAATACGCAGAAGGCCCTGGGGTGGCATTAGGGGTTTCTTGGTCATATCTCAGCTGGCAGTTCATTGGGAATGTCTCATCTTGTTTTCCTTTCCTCCAGATTGGTTGCTTCAGCTGGGAAGTGACTCAGAGCCAGTTGGCTTCACAAAGAGGAGAGAAAACTTCTCCCAGTGCTGTGCTAGGGCATATCTGCAGGTGTGCTTGGATGGGATGCAAACTGGTCTAGTTCAAAACAAGGATGTGAATGTGCAACATCTGCATGTAAATACAGAAGCTTTTCCACTTGGCAACTTGAAGACTTGTGGACTTCAGCTCCACAAGTTGGCTGGTTGAGGAATTCTGGGAGTTGAAGTCCACAGGTCTTCCAAGTTGTCTCAAGTTGAGATCCCTGCCCTAAGTTATCGAGGAGTGCTCTTCATCTCTTGTCCTCTTGAATGAGGAAAAGAGCCCAAGCCACAGTTATGATGGTGATGAAAAAGTAACTTTATGACCAGTCCTTACATTTACCACCTTTGCAGGTCTGTAAAGCAAAGGAAAGCTAGAGAAAGATGATTAGCACAATTATGGTTCACGTAGCAACACAATCAAGTTGCTAGTCCCAACTGTGATCACCAAGTTACCAAGTTACCTGTTTGGGTGTGTGTTTGTGTGTGTGTGTGTGTGTGTTTATGTATATGTATACATTTAGTGTCACAACCCCTGGTAAGCCCCAATTATGGGAGGAAGCTAACTGCTTCCATTATATGTCTATCGGCTCGTCACAAGAGACCATCACGACAGAAGCCCAATATTTTTACTGTTGCCTTTGTTACATTTGTGTTGTATTTGTGCTGATAAATAATGTATATGTATATGTATATGTATATATGTGTGTGTATATATATATATATATATATATGTGTGTGTGTGTGTGTGTGTGTGTATATATATATATGTATGTGTGTGTGTGTGTGTGTGTGTGTGTTATATTTATGCTGATAAATAAATATAACAAATGTAACAAAAAGGCAACAGTAAAAAAATATTGGGTTTCTCCCTGGATGGTCTCTTGTGACGAGCCGAAGGACAGAGAATGGAAGTGTGACCTTCCTCCCATATTTGGGCATACCAGGGGTTGTGACTTTATATATATATATTCTCAGTAAGGGTATGGCTAGCTGATGAGAGCTAAATAGCTTGAAATAGATCTATACTAGTCTCCCTTTATTTATTTATCAGCACAAATATAACATATATATATATATATATATATATATATATATATATATATATATATATATATATATATATATATATGTGTGTGTGTGTGTGTGTGTGTGTGTGTGTGTGTGTGTGTGTGTGTGTGTGTGTTTATTTTTTTATTTTTATATATATATATGTGTGTGTGTGTGTGTATACACACATACATGTACATACACACACACACACGTAACTTGGGACTATATACATATATGTTATTTTTTTTTAAAAAAATCCTGTTCTTTTTCAAGGACTCAAAAGTGGTTTTCTGTACCCAATTGTATTCACAACAATCTTTTGAGGTGGGCCTCACTAACACTATGCATTATGTTGAAGGAGGATTTGAATACCAAGGCTATGAAATAGGCCAAACCAGAACATCTCCTGCAAAAACTGGATGTGAGAGGCCTCTAGAGATTGAATGCAATGAACGGTCACCTCAAAAGTTCTGCAAAAGGCTTTACTTTTAGTTGCTGTGTTTGCCAGCATGAGTTTTAATAGCCTCGGGTATTCTCAGAATGTTGTATCACTCCTCCCCCCTCCAACATGCAAACACATCTGTCCATCCCTGTTCTGTATCTTGAGTCTCTTGGGGTGTTGCCATGGCGATAGAATATGGGTAGCAAAGTCCAGAAGAGCTCATGGAATCCTTGCACTAAAACTCAGCAGTCTGGAATTAAATGCCACTGAAGAACGATTCTCGTTTGGTTCCTGGCTGGATTGCAATTGTGGGGATGGGAATGGAAGCTTGCAGGCATCAGGACTGATATTCCCTCCATATTGTCCCTGGAATTTTTTTTTGCAAAGCTACCTTCTCCTTCCCCACCTTCAGGTGTTTGTCTCATAGGGCCAGACGATGGTAAATCAGGTTTTTGTTTCGTTACATCCATCCTGCCGTTCATTATGTGAAAAAGCAGACTTCCCCTGGCATCCATTTTGTGAAAGTACCTGCAACATGATTCCAAAATTCCATACTGAACGCAAAAATGTTGCCTTCCTCTACTTTGGCCTCTGAAAGACAAGAAGATCATTTGAAAGCTAAAGTAAACTAGTCTCATTTATTTTCTCCATTTTTTCACCCTTCTTGGCTTAGTCTGCAGCATAAAGTCTGCAACTCTGGAACATTAGTTAGGGTCTTCCTCTATTTCTGTAGCCCAGGATAGGGGCTTTGAAGAAACAAATAAACAAAGGCCCACATTTCTTTTTACAACACAGGCTGTGTGTAAATCCTCCAGAAGAGGTGGTTTGAAAGAACAGATATGGTATCAAGACAGCTGGGAAGAGGGGAAAAATACCTCATAGGTTAAAACTCACATACATTCCAATATACAAAACTTCAGCTTGATGGAGGCTAAAGATTCATTAATTGGTGAGAGAAATGTTTGTAACAGGTGTGGGTGTGCACATGTGTGATAGAAAACGGGGGATGGTGGAGGAGGAAAATTATATATCTATTGCAAGAAACAAAGCAGCCATTTAATTCAAGGGTGAATAAACAGAAATTAGTCTAGTGCTCCCTGGCCATTTTCCATACCAATCCGTTGTAGGGAGCAACTGATAAAGAGTATCTAAGCAATGCCTGGTTTTTCCTGATAAGTTTTTTTTAAAGGTATAAATATGTGTTTGGGCTGAACCATTTCACAGTAAAGGTAAAGATAAAGGTTCCCCTCGCACATACAGTATGTGTTAGCCGTTCCCAACTCTAGGGGGAGATGCCCATCTCTGCTTCAAAGCAGAAGAGCCAGCGCTGATGTCCGTGGTCATGTGGCCGGCATGACTAAATGCCGAAGGCGCACGGAACCAAAGATGGTTCCATTTTTTCTACTTTTACATGCTTTCGAACTGTTAGGTTGGCAGAAGCTGGGACAAGTAACGGGAGCTCATTCCGTTATGTGGTGCTAGGTATTCGAACCGCAGACCTTTTTGATCAACAAGCTCAGTGACTTAGCCACTGAGCCACCGCGTCCCTTTTCAGAGTACAGATGCATAAAAATTAGCACAAGAGGCAAAAAGTTAAACTAGATTCCCCTCTGCGCCTAGTTTTTTTTTTAATAGAGGATTTTTTTTTTAGTTATAGTAAATTATGTGAACTGCCACTTTCTGTGAAAAGGAGTATAGTCCAGAGATGAGATTCTGCTTTAAAGAGAGCAATGACTGTGATTTGTTGTAGAATACATTATTATTTGTTAAGCCTTTTAAAACGATTATATCCTTAGAGTATCAACTGTATAAGGAATTGCTACTTCCAAACATACAATCTGTTATCATAAAAAGCAAGACTTATGAAAGCATAACAGGAAATGCAACTGATTAGATCTGTACTGTAATCAGCTGAAACTCTTGTTATACTTTCATACGTCTTCATTTTTTTCCCCTCTAATTACACCCGGTGGTTTTCCTGGCTTGATTATAAGATCAATAATTTTAAAAACTAGCAGAAAAGAAAAGAGAGAGATACATCAGCATTCAAAAAACCAGTTGATTTCATGCAAAATGGTAATTGGAAGTCAGCGTTCTGTTATTGAATCGTTTTCCATACTGAGATGGGTGACATATAAATGTAATAAATAAATAAATTGTAGATTTAGATGAAAAGTTTGTTGGATTGCAATATCCAGCTTCTTCATTGTGAGCCATCCAGTTATGGTTACTGAGAATTTACACACTACCTCTTGTGTGTCCAGCCTAATATAGTGCATCAGGGTATTCAAATATATGCATCAATTTTAAGAAGAGCAATGGACTGGCACTGGGGAGACCCAGTTTAAGCCCATCCTCAGCTATGGAAGCTTACTGGGATGTCTTTGAGCCAGTCATATTGTCTTAGTCCAGGGGTCGGCAATCTTAAACACTCAAAGAGTCACAAAGGTACTAAACGGAAGCCCCCCGTTCAATTCTGGAGCCAACCAGAAGTCCTGTTCCCCCACTGTAAAGTCTCCTCCTAGCACAGAATACTTTTTCGTCCACCTGTCCTAACCAAAAGCCCTATCAATTGTGGAGCTGACTGGAAAACCCTTCCCTTGCCATAGAGTCTCCTCCTAGTGCGCTGTGCTTTCCCTCCTTCCCAACTGGAAGCTCCTCTCAAAATTGTGGTGTCGACCGCCGATAGGGAGCCACAGCAGAGGGATGAAAAAGCCACATGCAGCTCCAGAGCTGCGGGTTGCTGACATCTGTCTTAGTCCACCCTACCTCGTTGGTTGCTGTTTCTGTTGTAGGAAAAAAATGGGAGGACCTTTACATTTTGAGCTCCTGAACAACACAGGTAGGTAAAAGATATGCAACCCAACTAGACAAATTTATGCCGAAACACATATATATTTTTTTTGTTTGGGGTGCAGACTTGTTTAAAGGTGAATATTCTGTATTATGCTGCAAATGGTTAAACTTTAACGTTCTATAAAGGCTGCTTTGGCTGCTTTCAACTCTCTAGATTATCAGATAATGTTCTACATGGTGTTTGTTTTTCTCTCTTTAAATAATACCCCCCTTCCCCCCACCAAATTCCCCTGATGGTGATAAGATGATTGTTTTAAGAACAGTACATTTTCTGGCCAACTTCTAAGCAACGTGGCACCCATGGGGTGAAGATATACATTTTATCATTAAGTGGTAGGTTTACTAGTAGGTTTATTGGATTTATATGCCGCCCTTCTCCCAAGGACTCAGGGTGGCGTACAACATAAAAGAAAACACATATTACAAAAATTAAAAGGGACATTAAATAAAGTGTCCAAAAAAACCCCCAATTGATATTTAGAATAAAAATTTTAAAATTAAATTAAAATTAATTAAGTGGTGCTCCCAAAATAACATGTTCCCAAGCAGAAAATTTTTCTTCATCAATAGAGACAACTGAAATGTCTCCCTCAACTGCTATATATTGTTTACTACTGAAGCTTTCTCTCTAGAAGATGACAAGTGGAGACCAATAGATGGGACCAAATGGTCTTTATTAAATTGGGAGGAGGGCAAGGGTGGGATTCTACCAATTTGGGAGAACCGGTAGCTCCGATGATCAGCTGGGAGCAAACCACTTCACCCTGATGATCAGATGGGCCCACCCGCCCGCCTGCGCTATTTTCCTACCTTGGTCTTCTTAGCTGATTTGTGTGGCAGAGCAGATTGCCGCGTGAATCATCTGCGTTACTCATCCAAAGAAACCCAGAAGTGAAGATTTGTTTAAATAGTGCATGTGCGAGCGCAAATCACGCAATCACCAAACCAGGAGGATCCCACCACTGGAGGAGGGGGCCTTGGCGGAATATAGGGGGAGAAATGTCTAGGGTTGCATGTGGCCTATTGGCTATGGGTTGGACACCCCTGGCTTAGGCAGTGAAAGGCACCATGTGGAAGGCCCCAAATCTTGCAGGAGAAAACTAGGCATCATATGCCCTGCCCTGGACTTCCATCCCCACATTCTATGGACCTTGCTATCAGAGTTAGAAGAGCAGGTCATCCCATTGTCGATGTTCCCATCTGTCATTTTCAGAGAATGACAACTGAAATAACATCCTGAGATAGCCTTCTATAAAAGGAAAATGTCTGTAAGAGATCATCGGGGTGGGTGGGGGAGGAGGCTATTTTTTTTCCAGTTGACAGACAAAGCCACAGCTTTCTAAGTTGACGTGCACAAGTACAATGCTTTGAAAAGAAAGCTGCCATAGCCACAAAAATTGCAAACTGTTCCAGACCACAAGATTACAACCTCTATCACTGCAGCACAATATATGTTAGACTGATTTAGCCAAATGTGGACAAGAGCAATCATTACTGAGCAACAAAAAGAAGCAAGGATGATGACAATCCATGAGATGTTTATTTAAAAAAAAACATTTTCCCCTGGTTAATGACCAACTATTATCTTTCAAGACAGTAGAATCAGCCATTCATTTCTTTTATGTAGACATGTATTTCAGCATGAAGACCAGCAACAAAATGCTTAGAGATCATGTTTTCTGAGTTATTTACCAAATACAATAAAAGCAAATATATAAATAGTAGCAAACAAATAATATGTACAACCAGAATGGAGGGAACTTTGGTTCTTCCCCAGTAATGGTTGCTAAACTGTAATTCCAGAGGAATAAGAGGCAAATATTTTGCGTGATAGAAAGAGAAAGAGATTGGAGCACCACCACCACCCCACCTTAATATTAGAAGGATACTTTTTCAAGAGGTAACTGGACTTTCTTATTTTTCTTTGAAAATGTTTCACTTCTCATCTAAGAAGCTTCTTCAGCTCTGACTGGATGGTAGAGAATGGAAGGATTTCTATTCTTCGCAGACAAGCTGGTTATTTGCATTCTTTTAAAGAGTTGTTGAGGTCACTTGGAGATTTCTCTGGGTCCTCAGGGTGACCTGAGTAGTGCAAATGGTTATGGAGCCTTCTTGGAACTGCTGAAAGGACTGTTGTGGATCTGTGCAGGATGTTCATTGTGGAACAGAGTCACAGGCTGTTGGGGATGAGTCCTTGTTGTCTGTATCTCAAATTAAAGCACAAATAGTTCATGTAGTCTGCCATTTTTCTGGAAATCCATTCAAATTCCACACCATTCACAAGGTGTTCATCTCAAAATGCATAGCTAAATGTCCTTTGGGACAGCCATGACCTGTATGACTGAGAATCTCCATAGACCCCACTCCTTAATAGTTCTCAGAGTACACGGTAGATGTAGATAGGAGACTGCTTCATTTTGGCAAGATTCAGTCTGTAGGTGTGGAACAATAAGTCAGCTTGGAAGAATCACCACATGTCTTCCTTGGGTTTGGGGCCTGACATTATCAGTGTTTACAGATGACAGGCTGATTAGGTATTCCTCAGAGTAGTAATCTCAACACCATGTGAAAGACACCTGTTTGGGGAAGGTGTCTTAATAGATGATGGCATTTTTTCTTGTTTCCCGTTATCGGGCACGCAGGCCCTGCTGCTTTTACATCTAGTGATTTAATTTCTTTGGCATTTGAAGCTCAGTAGATGTTGAATAATTTGGTGGCATGAGTGCTGTCTTTGTGTTGTTATTTAATGGTAATTGAATTTTCAAAGACAGCACACTATACCACGCATATTGAAAGTAGGTTTTCACAATATACTCTTCCCATCAAACTTAATGCCATCCCACCTAGTGCCCCTGTGGATTATCTATACACAAGCAAGCAACCATAAAATGAAACATAATCCTAGAGAGAGAGAGAGAGAGAGTAAAAATTGTCTGCTCTGAGCTAATGAAAGTCTAATCTAGCTTCTCATTGGAAACCCATTCTAGTCTTTCTCTGTTCTGGTTTAAGGACAGCGTTCAATTTCCTGTGCAATGTTCATGCTAGATAGAGCCAAGGTGGCGCAGTGGTTAAATGCAGCACTGCAGGCTACTTCAGCTGACTGCAGTTCTGCAGTTCAGCTGTTCAAATCTCACTGGCTCAGGGTTGACTCAACCTTCCATCCTTCTGAGGTGGGTAAAATGAGGACCCAGATTGTTGTTGGGGGCAATATGCTGACTCTGTAAACCGCTTAGAGAGGTCTGAAAGCCCTATGAAGCGGTATATAAGTCTAACTGCTATTGCTATTGCTATTGCTATGCTCAATCATGTTGAGTTTATTGATTTTGGTTTACTGTAGGAGATCGTGTTTAAATTAAGCTATGGTCAAATATAAGGAAAAATGCAGGTTTCTTACACTGTGATAAGGAAATGCTTGACATTGCCATGGTTGGGAGAAATTGGAACGGCAGTCCTAATAGATTTGGGGTTTCTTTGGGATAAGACCAAGCTGGAGATTTGAGATGACTTTATAACAGTGCCCATGTTTAAAAATGTCTATACAGAGCAGCAGGAGTAGGCAAAGTACATGAGCCCCCTTTTAAAGGCCTTTTAGGGATCTAGAGCAGACGTAATTTAAATCTGAGATATATTTTGCACCAAGATTATCCAGAGTTCGAAAGTGATTTGGAAAAATTAATTTGACTGTTGTACCAGCACAGCCTTTCTTGGCTACACACTGCAAGAGCCTGAGAAAAGATGCTCCTGCTTTAAGCTTAAGTGATTCATAGCACAAGGGTTACTTCGGGTCCCCCGAAGAAAGGACAGCTGCTTTCATGAAGACCTTATTCGAGGTCCAAAAACATGTCTTCCAAATCATCTTTAAGGTCTGTCCAATCCTACTTTATATCAACAAAATCTCCCTCAAGCCGAGATTTGCCTCTGTGGACTACATAAAGCCACCTTTGTGATCTTCTTGACAACTACATGTAACTGACTACTGTTATGTTCTAGGGCGCAGGGGTCTCCAAGCTTGGCAACTTTAAGCCTGGCGGATTTCAACTCCCAGAATTCCCCAGCCGGCTGGCTGGGGAATTCTGGGAGTTGAAGTCCACCAGGCTTAAAGTTGCCAAGCTTGGAGACCCCTGTTCTAGGGTGTTTTTTCAACTTCCCCTACAAACCTAGTTTTTTTTTTCCTGATAGATACCCCCCCACACACACACCCAATTCCAATACTAACCAGATCTTAATCCAGATCCTGCTTAGCTTTTTTTTTCCCCCAGGTCAACTAAGGCTATGTAAGTGCTGCCACCTTTGGTGACTTCCGTTACATAGCATTAAAAAAGAAAAGCATGAGCGTCTCACCCACACTAAAATCTAGAGGGAGAAAAACATGAAAATTCCTACTGCAGTCTTCAGCCCACTCAAAAAAACATTAAGCTCAATCTCCCGGGCTCTCAAAGTTTGCCTCCCGTTGACTGGAGCATCCTCCATCACCTTTGAGGCCCCCAGAGAGCATCCTTCATATTCCCTGCCCCAACATTTCACCCCCTTCCCCATTCTATCTATTACTAGCTAAACCTCCCTTCTCTTTCTGCTACTTCTCTCCCTTTTTGTAATCCAGGCACAGGAAAACTCCTGCTGTGTGGATGCGTTTTGTTTTCATTCTCCCTTCTACTCTATGGTGCCGCCCTTTCTCCAGCAAAGGGGTGGAAATCTCTCCGAAATGAGAGATTTTCCAAGGACGGGGAGATCCATCGCCTGTCATTAGCTAGTTTAGTTTATTGGTTTTGTAGTTTATTGGTTTTGTATGCCGCCCACTCCCGAAGGACTCCGGGTGGCTTACAATAAGAAGGGAAGGGGGATAAATAAGACATAACAACAATTTAAAATACAACAACATTCACAATTAAAGTGGGGCTGGATACTTCAACAGCCCCAGGCCTGCCGGAACAGCTAGGACTTAGTAGCTTTACGGAAGGCCGGGAGGGTAGTAAGGGTCCGGATCTCCACGGGGAGGTCGTTCCAGAGGGCCGGAGCTGCAACAGAGAAGGCCCTCCCCCAGGGGTTCTCCAGCCGGCATTGGCTGGCAGATGGAATCGGAGATCCGCCTAGTCTGTGCGATCGAATCGGTCTTTGGGAGGTAATTGGCAGGAGGTGGTCTCTCAGGTAACCAGGTCCGATGCCATGCAGGGCTTTAAAAGTAACGACTAGCACCTTGAAGCGTGTCCAGAGACCAATGGGCAGCCAGTGCAGCTCGCGGAGGATAGGTATAACGTGGGTGTTCCTAGGTACTCCCACAATCGCTCGCGCGGCTGCATTCTGGGCTAACTGAAGTCTTCGAACACTCTTCAAGGGCAGCCCCATGTAGAGCGCCTTACAGTAATCCAGTCAACAGCTCCCACTGTTGATACTTCATCTGGCACCAGATTGATTTAGGCAAGGAAAAAAATAGATGGAAGCCTTATTCCCCACTGATGGTAAAAGGAAAGATTGGGGAAGGGTGATGAGGCCATGAAAAATTCTTTGAGCGTCCGGCAGTGGATTATGAAACACGCTGAGCTGTTACTGGAAATGGCAGCCCTGTTGCAAGATTGATCTTTCCTGTAACATGTAGCTGATACGATTGTTTTGTCATCATCCTGTTCTGCTTCCGTTTCTCCAGCATAGAACATAGGCTTCCATAAGGAAATGCCTTGAATTGTTCTGTGTTTTTTACAGTAGTGGGATTCAAACCATTTAACAAACCGGTTCTCAGCCCTAATGATTTCTTCCAGCAATCAGTTCACCAAACTGCTCAGGAAGTTAACAGCTGGTTCTCCCAAAGAGATGCGAGCTGGCTGAATCCCACCACTGTTTTTTTCAGCAGCAGTCCCTAAACTGAGTCTCCAGTAGTGTTGGGCCATGCTAGCTGGGAATCCTGGGAACTGTAATACTCTGAAGGATGTTGGATAAGGAAAGCTCCAAGTTCAAAGAGAGGACTCGACTCAAAGCTTCTTGTTTTACTGGCTTCTTTTGTATTGCTGTTGACATGCTGTTTTTGTCCCCAAGAAATAGAATAGAATAGAATTCTTTATTGGCGAAGTGTGATTGGACACACAAGGAATTGGTCTTTGGTGCATATGCTCTCAGTGTAGGTAAAGAAAAATAAAATAGAATACATTCATCAAGACTCATAAGATGTGTGTGCACTTCCCATTTCCTTCAAAAGACACTCGTGTGTTAATGATGTGCTCCTCTGGTTTTGGCGGAAAGATTAAGTGGTGTTTGTTGTTTTCCTGTCAGTGTCTTTCATGCATTACAATAGGACTGATTAATTGGAAGTGAAACATTACAGACGAAGCGCTTGGCTGAGCTTGATGGCCTGTTATTAACTAGCAGCACACGGATAACTGGCCAGAACTACGTGACCTAACCTATCTTTTGCTTTGGCTAGGCTGTTGATATAAGCGCTTTCTCGGCACAGAACAGGTAGGATCATCGTGCTATGAGAGAAATACAATCGGTGGAACAAGTTACAGGAGGGGCATTCAGATGAGAATCAAATCCACTTTTCTTGTTCCCTTTTGAAAGAACTTCTGTGGTTTGAAAAGTTGAAAATCGGAAGAAATGCATAACTAGAAGAAAGGGGGAATGGGAGTTTCTCTAAATGTGTGAGTAAAGCAGACCCCATGTCAGGATTCCAAGTAATAGGTCTCTAGCAAAGAGAACTCCGAGGCAGGTAGATAGCAGACAATAGCTTTATTGGATATGTCATATTGGCACAGGCTGGTGAAAACCGACTCTGAATGTTCCAGCGGTTTTTTAGGAAAAGTTTTCCCCCTTCCCCAAACAATCAGTCACATGGTCAAATCGAGGAGCCATCTGGTTGCTTGGTAACTTTACTCTTCCTCTCTCCAACCACCTGTGGGAATGTCCTTGGTTTCCAGGAGAAAAGTATTGTGTTTTGGCTACAAAACCCTAGCTATCTATATTCCCCCCTCCCTATCCCTCAGCTCCAATGTGGCAACATTGAAGCCTCAAAATGGCCACAGTCATGTCAGCTTCAGGGTTGACACCCCAAAGGTGTCATAGGTGTGAAAGAGCACTTGCAGATTAATCCTATTCTATTTGTTATAAAGGGGTCTTGTTGACAAATAGGTTTGGCCCTTTGCAGGCCTTCTGAGTGTCTTGGGTAGAAGTCATCTTCAAGGCAGGCTGCAGGCTTGTTCGAACTAGTTGAATAAGATAAATTGCCTCCTTTATATAAATATGTAGAACTGTCCATGTCAAACTGAAGAATTTTGGAAGACTCTTGAAAGGTTATTTTGTCCAGTCCCTGAAGATTAGTGTGGAATAGGGCTGTGCTTTGGGATTTAAAGGTGAGAGGATGATCCTGGGGAAAGATGTATTTAGTTTCAAAGAGTCGTAGGCAAGAGCTAAAAGCACTTGCTCACGTGTTCTGAAGCGCCTTTTAGCTTTTGAGACCAAAGCACTGCACAGCACTAATACAGAACTTAAATTCCTGCTTTGCTGTTATACAACCAGCCAATCTCTGTCTAAAGATCTCCAGGGAAAAGATAGCATACCATCGCCAAGTCTGTTCCATTGTCAAATGGCTTTCCAAAGGTTTTTTTACCCCCTAGAGCTGAATTCTGCTTCCTGCCTTAACATTCAGTTGAAATCACGCCTAATCTTTGCTTCCACCTTTACTGTATAGTACAGCAGAAGACCGGCCTGTTCCATATTTTTTTTATTAATAACATAAAATACAAAAAATGCAAAGAAAAAAGAAGGAAAGATAGGGGAGGGAAAAGGGAAGGGAAAAGTGTAAAAAAAAGGGGGGGGGGAGAAAAAGTGTTGACTTCAACTCCCTTTGGTGCAGTAGAATAAGATAATAACATCAAACCTCAACTTTTTACTTTTGCATAGTAGTACAAACTAGCCATTTCTATAACAACAAACCTATCTAATCAGTAAAACCCAAAATAAAATTGTGATTATTTATTTATTTATTTTATTTATTTATTTGTCTTGTATGCCGCCCACTCCCGGAGGACTCCGAGCGGCTCACAAAAGACAAGGGAAAAGGGGGAACAAGACAAAGACAACTATGGTATATCTATGATTCCTTGCTGGTTGGTTCTTTCTTGAGAAGGTGGGATTGCGATGAGAGATGCTTTATGGCAGATGGCGCAAGGAAAGAAGTTTTGCCTAGTCTACTTATTCCCTTCCTCTTCATTTTTTCTTCTTCTTGCATTGCAGGTTGCGGTATATGGTGAAACAGCTGGAGACAGGAGAGGTGAATCTTGTGGAGCTGAAGAAGAATTTGGAATATACAGCTTCTTTGCTTGAAGCAGTTTATATTGATGAGACCAGGTGAGGATGGAAAGGTTGGGAAGCCTTGTGGGTGTCTATCTGGTCCAACGTAATTCCCCCTCCTCCCCCAAAGTCAAAATGAGTGCCCCTGGATAAGCTGCCCATCACATCCCTGAGAATTGCTCAAAATTCTGGAAATCGGTCCGTACACCTGAAGAGCATCCAGCATGAGGAAAGCTGGGATAAACTGAATTATGGGAAGTCCCTAGGGCAACAACTGTCAGGGTTCCAAGTAACACCCCCAACAAAATAAGATGCCGAGTTTCCTCAAAGTTCCATTTTATTAGAAATGTCATAGTGGCACATCTGGGAACACCTGAATCTGAAAGCTTCCAGGTTTTCCCCACCCAAAAGAAGGTTCAAGCCCCTGCCCAGCACCCACATGCCCATCACATGATCCAATCAGGTATCATCCAAGCCAGGAGTTACTTCCCAGCCACCTCATTGCAGCTGCAGGGCCAGTTGACCTTGACTTTCTGAGAAAGAATGTTGTTATGGCTACATATCACTGACACTCTGTATAATCCCCCCCACTGATTTTCCCATAATAGAAAATGTGGCAGGCCTGAAGTCCAAAAGGTAAAAGATGGCTTCCAGGTCTGACAACAACACTGCTTTGGCAGTAATTTGAAGATAGTGGCTGGTGTCATGCTTGGATGTGGGCAGAAACCCTGCTGAGTTTTACCAGCTCTGAAAGCCTTATTGAGTGGATCTTGCTGTGAATTACAGTTCATGTTGGCACTTAGAAGGGATGTGGTTCCCCCTAGTGGCAGCCTAACATATGAAGAATTCATCAACCTTGTATGCATTGAATCCAGAGAGTGAGTCAAGTACTATATACGCTGTTATCTAAAAAATCAGAGCTGGGGACCAGTATCAGTAGTGGCTGTTCTATAGTTGTACGCTCTGCTGGCAGCTGGCTCACAACCATAGAGCGTATACCCAGAGGGGCCACTGCCAGAAGACTTGGTTTGGAAGCCGCCGAAGAAGCGGTGGCAGCGGAAGTGCCCTGGCTCTGCGGGGAGAGCTGGGCCAGGGCATCTTGAGGCTGGGAGGCACGAGAGTGGAACAGCCGCTCGCGCAACCCCCCCTCTCCAGCTGTGCAGAGCGCCGTTCCCTGGCATTTTGAAGGCGCCAAGCTGTGGGAGCTGGGCGGTGGCGAACAGGCACTCACGCGGCTTGGCAATACCCCTAGGTCAGTGAATGGTGCTGTGCCAGGCTGGAAAGGAGGTTTGCCGGGTGGCTGCTTGTGAGTGTGGTCGCTTCATGGCTGCTGTGTTGCGCTGCTACGACAGGGCCACATAGCCATTTGCCCATGAGGCTGTGCCCGGCTCTTTGGGAGCCTGCTCGGAAGAGAGCAGCCACCAGGCAACCCCAAAACAATAAACCCTCCCCTCATAATAAGGCCCAAGCCATGTTTTGTGGGTAAAAAGAAAATAAGACCCTGTCTTATTTTCAGGGAAACACGGTAGGTAGAGGCAGATGTAGGGTTTCCTGCTTGGCCAGGAGGCTGGACTCAGTGGTGGGTTGCCAATTTATTAATTACCAGTTTGGGCACACTCGCAAGCAATGCTTCTGCACATGCACAGAAATGTCCGGGCAGATAGGCGGAGCCTCCTGCTGTCACTACTACCGGTTCGCCCAATCCAGGCCGAACCGGGAGCAACCCACCTCTGGTTGGACTACGTGACCTGCAAGGTTCCTTCCAACTCTGTTAAACTGTTACTCACCTTAAAGCAGCTCTTGCACTTTCAGGGTGGAAACCCTGAAGGAGAAACCTACTACTTTAGTACTGGTGTAGTTGAAATCCTCCCTTTGGAGACTAGAATGGCCCCAACCCTGTTAGCCTTTTGCAAGGCCTTTAAAAACTGGCTATGTTCCCAAACCTGGGTTGTTGAATGCACCAAGGGCCCCGTTTCCTGGCTATATTGATAACAGGCCAAATATCGTGCTCTTGTGTGAATGTTGATTTGGATGTTTTAATGTTTCCTACTGGTTTTATTGTTTTAAAATGTTTTTCACGTTTTTAATTGTAAGGCATGTTCTGAATTGTAAGCCACCCAAAGTCATTGACTGAGATGGGTAGCTATAGAAATTGAATGTATGAATGAATGAATGAATGAATGAATGAATGAATGAACAAATAAGTATGACTTAAGGCAATGTTATGGAGACTTGGGTTAAACATCTCATCATTTTATTTTTTCAAAATTCTTTTTAACATTTAAAAGATGATCCATCAGTGTTGAAAACCAGGCTAAGTGCCAGTGTTACTTGTTCGGTTGGCTTATTTTTTTAATTTGCAGGGCTGGGGGGAAGCAATGTAATTGCAGCTTTTGTCTCCTATTGTGACGCACGTTGCCTTGAATTGCTGATCATCTGCCCTTCCTCTCCCCACTGGCCCCATTCCTGTTTCAGGAAGATTCTGGACACGGAAGATGAACTCCAAGAGATCAAATCTGATGCCGTACCTTCTGAAGTACGAGACTGGCTGGCCTCCACTTTCACCCAGCAGACCCGGGCCAAGGGGCGCCGTTCAGAGGAGAAACCCAAGTTTCGCAGCATTGTGCATGCTGTTCAAGCTGGCATCTTTGTGGAAAGGTTTGGTTCTTCTTGATGCTCCCTGGACCGCCTGGGATTAGGACAGAATAGGGTGTAAAGGATGAGGGATAATTCCTGTGGGATTGAATAAGGAGCGTTTCACATGGGATGACAAGAAAATACTTCGTTCTATGATAGCTTTTCTCAGCTGAGAACCCCATCGCTGATTTCCTTGTCCTGCAGCTTAGCAGGCCTCCTATTGGCATGGTCAGGCATGCTGGTTAGGGGTAGTGGATGTGTAGCCTCATTAGGAGGGCAACAGGATGGAGCAAAGGGAGTTAAATAGAAAAGGTGGATCTGACTTAGTTCTGGGGAATCTGCAGAGGGGAATGGTATCTTAGTTCTCTTGCGGCCCACCAGTGGCCAGCATAGCTGGCAGCAGATTCAGACACTGAGAAGGTTGGGGAGGAACATGGGCCAGTCCTGGAGTCTGAGGAAGGCTCTGATGGGGCTCTCTGTCAGAGGCAGAGAGGGGGCCAGAGCCGTATGCCAGTTATCAGCTGCCTTCAGAGTCAGACATCAGTGAGGCAGACAAACAGCTGCAGCCTGTTCCCAGGGTGTGCATGCGCAGAGTTGCCAGACGAAGGGAACAGCTAAAGAACAGGGGTCGACTTGGTAGTAAGGCCACAGGTGGACAATAAATGGCCCCTCCCAGAGGAAATAAAAGAGGAGCGAAAGGGGAGTGGAGTTTGCAGGAGACAATTAGTTCGCTCAATTGCCTTGTGACTCTCCAAGACTCCTTGCCAAGTTTTGCAGATATTGGCCTGTCAGCTCTCCAAGCCAGATAAGGTCTGTGATTGTAAATCCTCCCTTGAAAGACTTTGCTGGATGTGAATGAGCAGAATTCACTGTAAATTAATAAAAGGGTTTTTTTTCTCGGGGCAAGTAGTTTGCTTCATGCTCTTGGGAAGCCTCGGTCAGAACAAGTTCTAGTTTATGAAAGGGGACTGGGATAATGAAAAGGAGCGAGAGGAAAGGAAGCAATAGATAAAAATGCACATAATAATGATGAAAATTGAAATTGAAAATTATTACACAGGTAGTCCTCAACTTACAATGGTTCGTTTAGTGGCTGTTCAAAGTTACCATGGCACTGACAAATGTGACTTATGACCGTTTTCACACTTACAACCTTTGCAACATCCCCATGATCATGTGATCAAAATTCAGACGTTTGGCAACCGGTTCATATTTCTGACGGCTGCAGGGTCTCAGGGTCACGTGATCCACCTTTTGCGACCTTCTGACAAGCAAAGTCAATGGGAAAATCAGATTCACCTAACAGCCAGTTGACAAGCTAACCTATCAACTGCAATGATTCACTTAATAACCAAGGCAAGAAATGTCGTAAAATGGGGCAAAACTCACTTTTAAAATGACTCACTTAACAACAGAAATGTTGGCCTCGATTATGGTCGGTAAGTCGAGGACTATCTGTAGTATGAAATATAGTAAATTATACGAAAGTATACGCAAGAGATAAAATATTAAATTTTGCACACCATTACAGCAGCGAGAATAGCATGCACACAATGTTGGAAAAGTGATATCAATGCCGACAGACTATTTGGCAATCCAAAAGATTCTGGATTGTGCAGAAATGGATATTCACATTGCATACAGTTTGGGAAAACTGGTATCAATGGATAAATAATAGGAGCATCAAATGTACAGCTTAGAAACATAGATCTATAGATATAGGAACAATTAAGAATATATATTAAATGTATTTGAATAGTAAATAGTTATGTTAGTACTGTCAAAAAGGATTGTAATGTATATAAAACTATTGTTTTTTTTAAACATTTATTTTTATTTTTAAACAAACAAACACAAACAAACATAAAACGTAAAAACCATCCTCCAGTTACATACAGTGTGTCGATTGGTTACAAAACTTCTGTGCCTCCTCACCACAGTCATCACTTACAGTTTATATAAAATCTCATATTATCAATCCTTTATATATGCATACAATTATTATCATTATTAAACATTTATTTAGCTACCACCATTATCATTTCCTTTTATGTGAGATATTCTAAGTTTAGAATAAATTTACATTATGGCATTTCATCATATCATCCTAAAACCATCCAGTAATATTACATCTTTAAATTGTATTCTATATAAAATTGTTTATCTTTGGTTACAGAACTTTTGTGCATCCTCTCCATAGTCCTCACTTACAATTTATATAAAATTTCATGTTATCAATCTAGTATGTGTGCGTGTACATACATACATACATACATACATACATACATACATACACATACACACATACACATACATACATTATTATCATTGTTAATCATTTATTTGACTATAACTATTATTACGTCATTTTATGCATAATATTTTGTTTAACTAAATTAAAATTAATTTTTATTATAGCATTTCATTACATCATCCTGTATCCATCCAATAGTAGTGCAATCTTATATCTCTTGCCATTTGTAGTATTTGTGTTCTAATTGCTTTCTTGGTAGATCTTGTATGTACTTCTCTTGGCAACTTGTTTTTCACTGCATATCTTGTAAAGACTCGAAACCCCTCGTCTTTTCCTTCCATCAACTTCCCTTTGGTTATCGCCGATGCTTCTGCCAGAATTTCTGTCATTGATTCTGCCAAATTTTCTCCCTTTTCTTCTTGTATATTCTGGAATCTGAGGTAAAATTCTGATCTATCGCTCTCCCATTCCATGCTCAATCTACTGTCAATGTTTCCAATTTTCTTATCTATTTGTTCATCTTTTCTTTCAATTTTTTGAAATCTGTCCTCGTATTTCATCATTGTTTGGTGAATATTCTCAATTTTTTCATCTATTCTTCCTGTTCTTTGTTCAATATTATCCATTCTCTTTTCAATGATCTCTGTTCTTACTTGTATTTTTTGAATTTCTTGCATAATCATTGTAATGCCACTTCCTTTTCTTTTTCATGCTGTGACATCATTTATATTGGTCTTTTCCTCCAGATAGTAAACAACTGCCACTATATAGAATCCAAGGCTTTTTTATTAAGTTCCAAGCAAGTTCACTGCAATCTTTTCTCTTTCAAGTCAAGCTTTCTTTTCACTCCAGTCCAGCTACTGATAGTATCTCAGAGAAGCACCTGTATAAACAATCCGTGCTCATTCCGCTATCATTTTCAATAAACAAGCTCAGAGACCTTGAAATGTAAATCAAGTGTTCAAAGGAAGAAAAGAAAAACAATGTCTCCAAGCCTCTAAGTGGCAGTGTTACTTTTTTTCCTCTACTTTTGCTTCCCGCTTTATATTCCAAACTTAAGGGAAAAAAAGAAAAATTCTTAAAAAGAAAATGCAATAGAGCATTGGAAAAAGAAAAAGAAAGTCTTAATCAGTAAGTATTGAAAAAAAGGGAGAAATAGAAGAAAAAAAACCCAGTCCCATTTGAAAAATAAGAAGCATTTGTAAAGATTCCATCAATAAAAAGATTTTTAAAAATTACACACTAGGTTTGACTCAGGCTCAATCTCACCGCTTAACCTCTTCTGTCTTCAATTTTAACTTTACTTTTTATCTTTTGGGGTATTCTCTTATCTAATAGTAAAATTTATCTCACCAATTCAACACACTCTCTCTCCTGCATTTCCTTCCATTTTGGAGCTGTCCCAGCCTCAGCAGCTTTGATGGCTGCTTCTCTATCGCTGGAAAAAAGGGCTTCTCCCGGATCAATCAGGGATTGTGCGATATCCCTGGGATCAGCAGGATGTGCCCTTCTCTATCACCGTCTCTACGGGACGGTTTAGGTCCAAAAGGACTGTCCAGCGGCAGAGATATCGACAGCGAACTTGGAGCTTCAAGATCGCATGTCATATCGTCGCGACATCATCCCTGTCTCTTATACAAAACTATTGTTAAAGGTATTTGTATTTAATGTTTTAAATTCTCAATAAAGTCCCCCCCCCCCAAAAAAAAGTAAATTAGAGTGAGCCACATGAGTCTGGGGAATCTGTGCATGGGTCTGGAATGCTACTAGGCTATTGATACTTAGTATCTCTGGAAAAGAGGCTCCAGTTCGACATGTCTAAATGTATTGCCTTGCCTGGAGAAAGCTGAATGCTCCTTGCATGCTTGATGGGATTTGGAAACTATTTCTAATTGCAAGTAAGCCAGATCTCCCAGGGACTGTCTGACTATGTCCTCTACTGCACAGGATGTTCCGTCGGACGTACACAGCAGTGGGACCCAATTATTCTCAATCGGTCATCAACTGCCTGAAGGTAACAACTCTTTGCCTTTTAACAAATACTATGCTACCTGTGTAAGTCTCTGCTGGATGTAATGAGCCTTTACACTATAGTAATAATTCCTATTTTTTGCATGGGTGGTTTTTCTCCTGCTTGAGAGGAGGCTTCTGTCAGTTGCCCCACCCAATTCTCAAGGCCACTTTTGCCCATCACCTCAAGCCACCCATGGGCTCAATATTTATGACTCACACTTTTCTAGCTATTCCGCTCTGTGTTGTGGTCTGCCAGCAGCTAGCAGACCTGGTAGCAGATTCAGACAGTGAGGAGGTTGGAGAGGAACAAGGGCCAGTCCTGAGTCTGGAGAAGGATCTGATGAGGGATCTGTGTTGGAGGCAGAGAGGGGGCCAGAGTCCTATACCAGTTATCAGCTGCCTTTTGAGAGACATCAATGAGACAGACAAACTGCTAGAGCCTGTTCTCTGTGTGCATGCGCAGAGTTGCCAGATGAAGGGAGCAGCTAAAGAACAGGATTTGACTTGGGAGTAAGGCCAGAGGTGGAGAATGAATGGCCCCTCCCAGAGGAAATAAAAGAGGAGTGAAAGGGGAGTGGAATTTGCAGGAGACAACTAATTTACTCAATTGCACAAACCAAGACTCCTTGCCAAGTTTTGCAGTTATCGGCCTGTCAGCTCTCCAAGCCAGATAAAGTCTGTGACTTTGCTGGATGTGAATGAACAGAATTCACAGTAAATTAATAAAAAGGGTTTTTGTCGGGACCAAGAGTTTGCTTCATATTCTTTCGAACTGCTAGGTTGGCAGAAACTGGGACAAGTAATGTGAGTTCACTCCGTTACGCGGCCCTAGGGATTTGAACCGCCGAACTGCCGACAAGCTCAGTGTCTTAGCCACTGAGCCACCACATCCCTTGGTTCACATTAAGTTCCATATAATAGTCCTTTTTTAAAAAAAACCTTTTCTTTTTGCGCCTTGTCCCAATTTTCCCCCTTCCTACACCAGATGTAAGTCCTTTGCTTAGTAGTTTCAGCAGATTTGACCCTCCTCTCCTGTTCCGTCTCTCACTCTGCCTCTGTTTTCCTTCCTAGAGTCTTGACCTCTGGTTTTTCGATGTCTTTGCACTGAACAGGGTGAGCGAAGACCATGCCTTGCGCACAATTGTCTTTGAACTGCTCACCCGCCACAATCTCAACAGCCGCTTCAAGGTAAGAAACGAATGGGATTAATTCATCATTCCAAATTGTGAGAAGTTAGGGCAGCATTATAATGCTGCTTTTAGAGTAGAAGAGAGGGTGCACTTTTTTGTGTGTGAGGGTCCTATTTTTATAGGGTCGATCAGTTGGGAGGGTCTGCAGGTGAAAGGCTGAAGCCAGAGTGGTCTGTGATCAGATCCAAAGTCCAAAAGTGGGTGGGGTCCTTTCTCTTCTTTCCCCCCTTCCCCTCCCCCCCAACCTGAGCACTTAACAGAATAACAGAGTTGGAAGGGACCTTGAAGGTCTTCTAGTCCCTGCTCAAGCAGGGAACCCTATACGTTTCAAATAAATAGTTGCCCAATCTCTTCTTGGAAAACCTCTAGTGATGGGGCACTTTGGGTAAAGGTTTACTGAAAGCAGGCTGAGGACCAGATGCTACCCCTTCTTCTTTTAATTTGCCAAATTTCCAACAGAGTCAAAAAGATAAAGACTCCCTTGAATCACATATGGCCCCTTTGCTGATCTCTCCAGAAGTGATTTTTTAGGAAGTAGATTTGATCCCACTTAACTTTTCTGGGTTTTTGTTTTTTTTAATATCAGCCAAAGTTGGCCAGATGCTGCAACTTAATGGGACACCCGCAAAGTAATAATTTCTTGCATTAAAACACAACAGAAGTGTAATATGTTGTTTAAATTACCAGGGCTTTTTTTGTGGGGGTGGGGAGGAGGCAGAGGTGGGTTCCTACTAGTTCGCACCTATTCGGTAGAACCAGTTCGTCAAATCTACCGAACCGGTTAGAAGAGGTTCCACCAGTGGACCCGGAAAGCAGGCCACACCTACAGAAGAGGTTCCAAATTTTTTTGAAACCCACCACTGGTCCTTGGATATGATTATTCTACACTATCATGCTCATATTTCTAAAACTCAGTGCCTCTGTGAAAGGTAAGGATGACTACTGCGTTTGTGGTGCAATCAGAACATTGCGTGTGTTGAAGTGGTTTTAACGCAAACCAAAGATGCCTTTTAAAAAATAAGTTTACATCATATTCTTATGCATGCCAGTGCTGTGTGTGAGGTAATTTAAGGTGGTTCTGACAAGTGTCGTCGGCATCTTCATATCCGGTCACATGGGTGGTAAGCCACTCCCATCCGGTCACATGGGCGGCAAGCCACTCCCACAAAAGAGGCCACATCCACAGAGTAGGTTTGAACAGTTTTTGAAACCCACCACTGGGAGGAGGTTACAATAATGGAAACCTGGTTGAAGGTTATACCTAAACACTCCTCATCCTTCATGGGCCAAGCCAGTGGCATACAAATATGGGAGTGATAATACAAAAGCTCAGCAGGCGACCAGCTGCTTCTCCTGCGTCAAATAGTTCAACATTTTCCAGATGAGGTGTTGCTTTGATGAGAGAGAATGCTGATATTCATGATAAGGCTACTGTCGTCTAGCTCTACCTTCAAAACTTCCATTTTTAACAAATGCAGAGCCATAATTTGACTTGCCAGTATGTACCACCTAGGTCACTTTGGCCTTTTCAACAAACCATTATGAGAACACACTGTGACTGATTCCGATCCCAATCACCAGTTGCTGACTGGAGAATTCTGGGAGTTGAAGTCCACACATCTTAAACTTGCCAACTAGATCAGCCATAGATCATATATACCAGTGGTGGGATTCAGCCAGTTCGCACCTATTCGGGAGAACCGGTTGGTAACTTTCTAAGTAGTTCAGAGAACCGATAGTTGGAAGAAATTTCCTTTTGTTTTTCCCCCACTTTACAGGGCTAATCCTGTAAGGAAGGCAGGAAGGAAACATTCTAGTGTTGTTTCTAGCCTAATCTTTATTGACCTGCTTACAGAAACTGCCTCTCCGATTAACCCTCATTACATTGTAACAGCTAAGGCGAAGCGCCCATCGACCCAAGTGACCTTGATTTGGCCATGCCCACCCAAGTCACATGACCACCAAGCCCACCTACCCAGATGGTCATTAGGGCAGAGAACCGGTTGTTAAATTATTTGAATCCCACCACTGATATATACTAAAAGGAGAATCCAGTCTGCACAGAAGCCAAGGTATGGAAAAAGGTTTTGTGCTCAGTCTCCAGAATCTCCAAATTGGACTGGGAAAAACTCCTGTCTGGAATTCTGGACAGCCACCACTACTTAGGCAGATTACATTTCAGACTTGTTAGACTACAACCCCCATCATCTCAAGCCAGACTTCCCATGCTGACTGAGGAGTTATAATCCAACATAATTAGAAGACATGTTTGAAAAGACTAATACAGGTGGCACCAAACTAGATAGCAATAGCACTTATACACCGCTTCACAGTGCTTCACAGCCCTCTCTAAGTAGTTTACAGAGTCAGCCTATGCCCCCTTCCCAATCTGGGTCCTCATTTGACCGACCTCAGGAGCTGAGTCAACCTTCAGCTAGTCAGGATCGAACTGCTGGCAGTCGACAGAATTAGCCTGCAATACTGCATTGTAACCACCGTGGCTTTTCAGATGGACCATCTACCAGACTCAGTAGAAGACATCTAGGCTTGCCACTGTTTCCAGATCTTGCCTAAGGTTACCTTGTCTTTGTTGTTTTTCAGATCCCCACGGTGTACCTCATGACTTTCCTGGATGCACTGGAGGCTGGTTATGGGAAATATAAGAACCCTTATCACAATCAGATACATGCTGCTGATGTTACCCAGACTGTACATTGCTTCCTGCTTCGCACCGGCATGGTGGTAAGGTTAACCTGTAGACTGAGTGCTTCAAGTGATTGTCCCATTGGTTCACCCTCCAGCTGGGAAGTGTTGTTGATATTGCATGCTTAGAAAATTAATTCTGCTTTTTGGGTCTGAAGAAACTTCCAAATCTTGGGTTTTAGTACCTGCCTCTCTGCTATGTTGTCATGAATTACTGTACCTAGGACTAATATCAGCAGGGGTGGGTTTCTCGCCCCGTTCCAACCAGTTCGGTTGGAACGGGGCCAGCGACGTCCTCGTGCACGCGCGCAGTGCACGCATGCGTACTAGCGTCTGTGCAATGCTCCAGCTGCTCCTGGAGGATCGCACAGGTGCTGTATGCGTCCTGTGCATGCGTGGAAGCGCAGAACGTGTCAAAAGCGGGTAAGAAATGTGGGCGAGCGGGTGGACACTTCGGCGTTCCCGGAAGTTACTTAGTTCCGGGTTCGCCGACCAACCGGTTCGCGGGGAACGCCGCAAACCGCCTGAAACCCACCCCTGAATATCAGGAATGCAATTATGTGACCTGCATGCTGTTTTTCTCCCAAATTATTCTTGATCAAACTGAAAGACCATACACAAAATCAACAGTGCCCTCTAGTGGTCTCTCCGGTTTCGCATTAAGCCAGGAATTGGGAAAACTGATGGCAGTCAGCAAATGTTTGAAAAGTGAGTTGTGTGGCTGCCCTCCCCCAGATTGAGAATGTCTTTAAAAATAGGGAATTAAGCAAAAAAAAAATCTACAGGTTATATTACAAGATCAATACACAGTTGTAATTAAAATATAAAATCAACTCAAGTAAAAAAAAACCAAACAAACCCCAAAGTAAATCAGTAACCTGACCTGCTAAAATGCATTCCAGCAAATAAAAGATCTTGAAAATGAAATCTCTCTGAAAAGGGAAGTTCCCATGGCAGGAAGCAACACATTCCAACTAGGGCAAGGCAGAAGGAAGTACTTTTCCCAATATTTTTAAAACCAGGACCAACTTATTTGGGAAAACACAGCCCTTAGATTAGGATGCTTCTCTTTGGGCTTTGAAGGACATAGCCAGCAGTTGGATCTGCATGGGAATGATGCTGACTGAAAATGTTGGTAGTCGTATTCCCAGCACACCTAGAAATCATTATCTTTGAGAGGTTGCAGGAATTGGGTATGTCTAGTTTAATGAGAAGGACGAGAGGTAGCATGATAGCAGTGTTCCAATATCTCAGGGGCTGCCACAAAGAAGAAGGAGTCAACCTATTCTTCAAAATGCCTGAAAGCAGGACAAGTAGCAATGGATGGAAACTAATCAAGGAGAGAAGCAACCTAGAACTAAAGAAGAATTTCCTGACAGTGAGAACAATTAATTAGTGGAACGGTTTGCCTTTGGAAGTTGTGGGAGCTCCATCCCTGGAGGTTTTAAAGAAGAGATTGCACAGCCATTTGTCTGAAATGGTATACGTTTCCTGCCTGAGCAGGGGGTTGGACTAGAAGACCTCCAAGGTCCCGTCCAACTCTTTTATTCTGTTAAATATCAGATAACGGAAATTTTCTTTGGAATGAGACAAAACCACATTTGTGGCAGAAATCCTAAAATGAGAAATGGAATATGTCTTATGTGGTAGCAAATTTATGTTTATATCTGTATATCTTATTTTGCACATATTCAGCAATACATGTGCACGAAAGGACAGTAAGATGGGTGTTGTGGCCCAGCAGGAGCCGTTGGAGCTGCCACCAGACTCTGACAGAGAGGGGCCCAATGAGTCGGCTCTGGAGGATGTGGAGAACCCTGGACAGGGTTCTGACCCCGGGCAGGGCGCAGAGAGGCTGGTTGGCCACCAGGAGGCACCTGAGCCTTGGACCAGTGGGGAAGAGACAAGGGAGAGTGAGCTGGAGGCCAGTAGTGAGTTGTTCCTGGATGCACGCCATCGAAGAGCTACTAGGCGTCAGGAACAATTACGCAATTACAGGAGGTAATTGCACTCAGCTGGTGGTCATTAGGCTCCTCTCCAGACTATAAAAAGCTACTTGTGCACATGTCCATCTTTGCAGAAATCAACACAGAATCGAATGTCGGAGAACTTTGTAGGAGCTTGGCAGGCTGGATTGCTGCCAAGCCTTATCTGTGTTTATTGCTGCCCAAGCTTGTCTGTGCTGGGTTGCTGTCAAGGACATGTTTGTCTGTTAATTAAATGCTGTAATTTATCTCTGGCTCGGAGTGTGCTTTGGTGTGGAATGTGGGGGGTCAGGACAGATGGGTATCTATCTCTGCCTTTTTGCCACTTCTCTTCTTGCCACGTGAAGTGCAATTGTTATAGTGTCCGTTTCCGGGAAAGTAGGTTTTAAGTCAAAATTTATTCCACAGATAGGACAGCAACTGATCTAGAAAGGCTATGGAATCAGGAAGTTTTGGTCATAGGGATGACCTTCTAGCATAGAACTTGTCCTCCATTTGTGGTGGCAAAGTTCTGGAGTTGTTCCCAGACATCACCCTTTCACTCCCAAAGATGCTGACCGTCTCTCCTGCTTCTTCTTCCTCTGCAGCACTGCCTGACAGAGATTGAGGCCCTGGCCATTATCTTTGCAGCTGCAATCCATGACTATGAGCACACGGGTACCACCAACAGCTTCCACATCCAGACCAAGTAAGTAAAGAGGTTGTATGTATGGATGTTCCATTGTTAAACTTACACTGTTGTTTTAGGGGGAAGAAGAGCTCTGAAAGACTTTTGGAACATACAATAACAAAGTCAACTGTGTTAGTTACATGAGGCCTCCATGGCCTCTTTGTGCTAGGTAATTAAAGATACACCCAGGGGTGGGCTGCTACAGGTTTGCCTGGGTTCGGGAGAACCCCTAGCTAACATTATGGCCGGTTCGGAGAACTTCCAAATCCCACTCCTGGCTGGCCCCGCCCACCCCTCCCCTCCCAGGAGTCTCTACGTGGCCCGTTTTGGATGCGAGGAAAGTGCAGGGCCCGCCCGGAGGCTTGGTGAGGTGGATAAAAAGGCCTCCTGGAAGCTCCAGAAGGCCAGAAATGGAGCCTGTTGGGAGGGCACTTTTCGCCCTCCCATGAGCTCGAGGAAAGCCTCCAGAGCCTGGGGAAGGTCAAAACAGCCTCCCCGCCATGATGCAAGAAGCTGGTTCGGCCACGCCCACCCAGCAACAGGGCAGAGAACGCATTGCTGACATTTTTGAAGCCCACCTCTGGATAAACCAGTGTAAGCCATTGTAGGCAGGTAATCCTTGACTTACAACAGTTCATTTAGTGACAGTTCAAAGTTACAACGGGATTGAAAAAAGTGTGCATTTTTCACACTTATGACCGTTGCAGTTATCCCTATGGTCATGTGGATGTGTGGCAAGTGGCTCATATTTATGACGCATGCAGTGTCATCACGGGGTCACATGATCAGCTTCTGCAACCTTCTGACAAGCAAAGTCGATGGGGGAAGCCAGAATCAGTGAACAACCGGGGTGACTAACGTAACAATTTGAGTGATTCCCTCAACAACCGTGGCAAGAAAAGTCTTAAAAGTCCTCTTAACAAATGTTTCGCTTAACAACAGAAATGCGGGGCCCAATTGTGGTCATAAGTCGAGGACTGCCTGTATTTGGAGTTGAGCAAAATGCTGAAAAGTTCACCAGTTCCTCAGAACAACAAGATCCTTCGTCCCTGCCCTTGACGCTTACGTTTGCTTCATGGTTTCCCTCCTTTTCAGGTCAGATACAGCCATTTTGTACAATGACCGGTCTGTTCTGGAGAATCACCACATCAGCGCCATCTTCCGCATGATGCAGGATGACGAGATGAACATACTTATTAACCTGACCAAGGATGAATTTGTGTGAGCCCTCATCCTCCCTTCCTCTGCTGAACCATGTTCTCAGGAAAACCAGCACTGTGGTGGTGGTGGTGGGGGCATGCTTGCACTGACGAATGCTTCAAAGCAGGGGGGGGGGGGTTCCGGGCATTGTGGAGTAGGGCAGAAAACAACCAATGGATGGTGAACTTTGTGGCTAAGTGGAACACGATGGCCTCTTCCTGCAAAATGCTGTGCGTTTATACATAGTTGTGAGAAAGGGCGGCCATTAAGCTGAGCTTCCTCCTCTACTTAAGCAGGCTTGGGTTTATGATCACGTTAACTGCTCCTACGTGGGACTCTTTCTAATTGCCTTTAATCAGTTCCATCTGATATCCATTTATTTTTGGATCTCTCCAGTTTGGGGTGTCAGGTCTTTTCTTACCGAGGATGATTGAAGGAGAGACAGATCCTAGCGTCTAAAAACCAGCGACTTGTACGTAACAGAGTTTGCTTAGATGGCAGCAGAATTTTTTTTTTAAAAAAATAGGCATGATTCTAGACATTTTGAAGCTAAAATGACTCTAAACATACCAAACCTTCCTAGGCAATGCGTTTGTAGTGTTTAGATTCTAAACTTCAGAAGTTCTCAGTTGTTGCTCAGACATTTTGTGGTATGAGGATAAGATAAGACCTCATCTATCCTTGGTTTTTGTAACTGGCCTACTAGCAAAAGGTAGCAAATTGTCTTCTTGCATGATGTAAGGAATTCTGTGTGTGTGTGTGTTTGTGTGTGTGTGTATGTGAGAGAGAGGGGGGGGAGGGAGGGAGAGAGAGATGCTCAGGGAGTCTTGCAATGACTAATAAGCAGTGATGACAATTCATCCCATAGTTGATTGCTCTGTGGCTTGCTCTGTAGCTCTCCTATTTTTCATACCTCTTTTCACTCTTGAGAGATTGAACAAGAGCCTCATTACCATACCAGCACCTCCCACTTGGCTTGATTGACAGCTTCAGCCTTCACACTATATTTCTGCCTGATGTCCAGGTTTGAAACTATGTCCAGATTCAAGACAATATACAAACCAAATATTCTCCACTTAGGCCCATATCTGTTACAATATTCCCTCAGCCTAGTTGAAAGGGCCTACAAGGTTTTGTAAATAATAATTATTATGATAAATTGTCTAATTTTCTTGAAGTTAGCTCCCCTTTCTCTTTCCACCTTTGAGAATCCACTTTTTTGTGGCTTGAACAATACATCTTTAGATTTGATGAAATATAAGATTTGAGGGGGGGAGGAAGGGAGGGGAGGCAGGAAACAGAGCAAATATCCTCTCTCATGTACATGTAATACACTCATTGTGGTGAAGTTTGCATTAGAATTTATACAGATTTTCGAATTAGAATTTTCCGGGATGCATACATTTTTTTGTGTTGTTTGTGTGATTCTAGAAGCATGGTGAAATTAAGCTTTTAAATTCTACTGAATTATTTTTAAGCTCTGCTGCTCAACCACAAAGATGATTACTTATTAAATCCATTCCTAGGCAGGAGGGAAAAATGAAATAAAAGTTGGCAGACTCCTTCTGATAAACATATTACAACTGCGGAGGACTTGCTGGGAAGATAGGATTTCCAAAG
Source organism: Thamnophis sirtalis (assembly GCF_051295495.1). Classification (NCBI taxonomy): domain Eukaryota; kingdom Metazoa; phylum Chordata; class Lepidosauria; order Squamata; family Natricidae; genus Thamnophis; species Thamnophis sirtalis. The sequence continues at coordinate 161,995,859 of NW_028261383.1, forward strand.
ATTTCCTGCAGCAAAGCAGTCAGCGTGAAGATATATTATCTTTGGGAATACACTGAATGGACGGAAAGTGTTTGTATGTCTCTAATGGAATTTGAATCTTTCCAGCCCCCCCCCCCTTCCTGGAAAAAAAGGTTAAAGACATGACTGTCATTATCAAACACAATTTGTGTAACAATGTTATTTGATGTTCAAGCGTTTTTGATATTTGTGTCATCTTGGTGCAGAATGTTTCTTCTGGGATTGCAGAGTTTCAACTCAAATGTGATCAATCATGGCAACTGAATGGATAGATTTCTCTCCACCCCCATTCCTACGGGTTTATCTGCAGAATGTATTTGTGTGGGAGTTGAATCACATAAGGAAGAATGTGTTTGATGGCGGCTGTGTTTCTTTATTTCATGGGGTGCAGGGAGCTCCGGTTGCTGGTGATTGAAATGGTTCTGGCGACAGACATGTCCTGTCACTTCCAGCAAGTCAAGTCCATGAAAACTTCCCTGCAGCAGCTGGAACGGTAAATGGCAGAAGGAGGGCTGTGTGCGCACGTGCATGTACGGTATTTTTAAAAAAATGATAGAATGACCTCTGGATATGTAATAGAAAAAATGGATTTGAAAGCATAAGAAACATTGAAAGTTGGCAGATACATATGAAATCTGCAGACATTAAAAAGCTCTTTAGATAACCTCAGGGAGCTTTCTAGTGATGACGCTGATAATTACTGTAAGTCAATTCAGGCTGAGGGGAGGACAATGCTACCTTTACAGAGATAGATGATAGATAGATAGATAGATAGATAGATAGATAGATAGATAGATAGATAGATAGATAGATAGATAGATAGATAGATGATAGATAGATGGATGATAGAGTTAGATATGAGAAAGAGCAAGAGAGAGATATGATAGCTAAATAGATAGATCAATAGATATAGATATACGTGAGAGCCTGTGGCTTAGTGGCTAATGTAACTGCCTAATATGTAACAAAGCCCAGGTTCGATTCCCAGTAAGGGTATGGCTAGCTGATGAGAGCTAAATAACTTGAAATAGATCTATACTAGTCTCCCTTTATTTATTTATCAGCACATATGCAACATACACACACACACACACACACACACACACACAGAGAGATAGATGATAGATAGATAGATAGATAGATAGATAGATAGATAGATAGATAGATAGATAGATAGATAGATAGATAGGCAGGCAGGCAGGCAGGCAGGCAGGCAGGCAGGCAGGCAGACAGACAGACAGACAGACAGATAGATAGACAGAGATGATAGAGAGAGATGATAGAGAGAGAAGATAGAGTTAGATATGAGATAGAGCGAGAGATATGATAGCTAAATAGATAGATCAATAAATAGAGATGTATGTATGTATGTATGTATGTATGTATGTATATACACACACATACACACAGATAGATGATAGATACACAGATGATAGATAGATAGATAGATAGATAGATAGATAGATAGATAGATAGATAGATAGATAGATAGATAGATAGATAGATAAAGAGATGCAGATAGACAGACAGAGAGACAGACCAGAGAGAAGATGGATGGATGGATGGATGGGTGGGTGGGTGGGTGGGTGGGTAGGTAGGTAGGTAGGTAGATAGATAGAGATAGATAGATAGATAGATAGATAGATAGATAGATAGATAGATAGATAGATAGATAGATAGATAGATAGATAATTGAAGATGAAACAGTGGGTGGAACAAGACTTTCTGAGCTGCATGTGGAAACACTTGTCTGAGTAATAAACGGTTCTTTGAGGTTGCCCAGGTTCCTTCCTGGCTACTTCTGGCATGAACAGAGGGCATGGAGAAAAGTCAAGGTCTTCACATGTAAGTGTGGAGCACAAAATAAGAAGTGGCAAAAGTTTCTCCTGTTGCCTAAGGAGTATAGCTGGATGTTTTAAAATCAGCTACAAAACACCAGAGGTCTCTGGGACAAGGATGTACATAAGTAGTGGTAATTCTGCTTCTTGATGGGATGGGTGTTGATACTTGCTAAATCAGGCTTCTATAGAGCAGCAAAGGTGAGAGCCTAGCATAGCAAACGGGGCTGCCTGTCCCAATTGGGACACTGTGCCTTTGCAGGTACATTACGCCAGGGGCAAGATCTGACTCCATTCTTGCTATTCTTGTACTGCTGCTTCCCCAGGATTGACAAATCAAAAGCCCTCTCCTTGTTGCTGCATGCAGCTGATATCAGCCACCCCACCAAACAGTGGCCAGTGCACTGCCGATGGACCAAAGCTCTCATGGAAGAGTTCTTCCGCCAGGTATGCCTGGGGTTCTTCCATCAATGGGGTTATAATGTTGGTGCTCGGATGCCAGGTAGGACTGATGAAATCACGCTCACCTTTCTGGTAGTCACAAACATTTGCTTGTTGAAACAAAGCCATAGTTGTCAGGTATGAGCCACGGTGGTGCAGTGGTTAGAGTGCAGTACTGCAGGCTACTTCTGCTGATCACCGGCTGCCAGCAGTTTGACAGTTCGAATCTCACCAGGCTCAAGATTGACTCAGCCTTCCATCCTTCTGAGGTGGGTAAAATGAGGACCCAGATTGTTGAGGGCAAGTTGCTGGTTCTGTAAACCGCTTAGAGAGGGCTATAAAGGACTGTGAAACGGTATCTAAGTCTCAGTGCTAAGTGCTATTGCTACTGCACTGAATCTATAGAGCTTTCAGTGAAAGATTATATTCCATGCCTGAACTGTGGCTGAGTTTGCACTGCATGTTTTTACACCTGGTTAACCAATTAGCCCATTTTCTGGATTTATACATCATACACTGAATTGTGAAGCACTCCCGAGACTGGGTTGTATGACTTTTGCGCCATAGTCATGCAAATTGAAACTAGCCAAGTTTTTTAACACTTCCCTTGAATATAACTGATCGGGTTACATATGCCGTGTCTCAACCACCACATTACAAGACTTGGTTCTTATCTGACTTGTTTTTTATAGGGAGACAAGGAAGCTGAGCTGGGATTGCCCTTCTCCCCATTGTGTGATCGCACGTCCACCCTGGTGGCCCAGTCACAGATTGGTGAGTGGTAAAAAAATCAACAACCCCAGACTGTATGCCACGGTGGAGCTCTCCTTGACCGCCTCTTCCTTTCCTCCCTCAATGTAGTGGAGATGCTCATGAATCCTCCACTCCCTTGATTTATTTTCTCCTGCCGCAGGGACAGCAGAGCGAACTGTCCTCATTGCACTCTGTGCAATAACCCTTCAGAAGAAATCTCACGGGCTTGTCCCTAACATTCTTTTCCTTCTACAGGTTTCATTGACTTTATTGTGGAACCCACTTTCCAAGTTCTGACAGACGTAGCGGAGAAAATGGTCATCCCCTTAGTGGAAGAAGGTTCCAAGAATAAATCGACCAGCCAGCAGAGCAGGTTTGCATTTACTGGTAGGGATGGGGAATTGTGGCACACAGGGAGATGTAGCCATGGCGGCCGGAGTGAACCTCTTTGGCATTGTTTATTGCGGTGTTTCTTAATCCCGGCCACTTCCTGATGTGTGGACTTCAACTCCCAGAATTCCTCAGCTGGCATGGCTGCCTGGAGAATTCTGGGAGTTGAAGTCCACACATCTTGAAGTTGCTGATGTTGAGGAACACTGCTTTTTGGCATGAATTTTTCCTAGGATTTTGTCCTGCTTTTCCAACATTCGAACTCACTCATCTGACCTCCCTAGTCTAGATCAGCAGGTGGAAGATTGCTTTTCAGTCTTGTTCACAATTCTCGCAAAAATATATATATTACTGTCTCTTAAGAATAACTGTTTTCTCTGGGTCCCTGAGGGCATTCCGACTGGTCTAGCCTTTGAAAACATGATTATTTTTATTATACTGTCTAGTACATTGTGATGTTTGGAGTCAGGCAGCATCAAATAAATGCCTAAAGAAACTGCTCTGCCTCAGCCCAGCTGTAAGAGTCAGTATTTTCTCCAGCAGGAAGGATAGCTTCATCCTCCAGTTAGGAGCTGATCCTGCCTATAGACAGCCACACATGGTCTTTCGCAAGCCCCTTCTTTCGGTGCCTGAAAAGAAGCAGAAAATAACAACAATAACCTTGGAGAGGATTCGATAGGTGGATTAAAAATGCCAAATCCAGTCTAGACATCTGGCTGGCTGTGTGACGAACTATAATAATGACAAGCCATAATATGTCAATTGGATAATAAATCAATTGCAAACGGCAGCTGTGCTTGGAACAGCTCACATTCCGCAACGGCACCTTTGGTTTTATAAAACAGCCACAGCCTCTGCAAGTCCTTGGGGAAGATTAGATAGTTGGATAGAAATGCCAGATTGAGTCTGAACATCTGGATGACTGTGATCAGTCATAGTAATAGTACAATTTGATGGTCTATATAGTCATACACTCCTTCCCCCTTTCCTTCCTCCCTAAATGGATTGGAGAAGGCACGGATCCTTCGCAGCTACCCACTTCCCTACCTATCTGGTGGTCTAGAACAACTTGCTGCAGTCAACTCACCATGGCCATCTTGCCACAGCCAACCCAGCATGGCCCTCTAACCATAGCAATCTCACCCATGGCCAGTTCACCACAGGACAACCCGCTGTGGGACAATCCAAGCAGGATAACTCAATGCAGTAAATGTTATCTGCCACTGTTTTTTCTACATGACCTCCATTTTTGTCAATGGAAATAACGTTGAAGAAACAGTGGTGAATAACTTTTATTGCATTGAGTTATCCCATGTGGAATTGTCCCACGGCAAGTTGTCCTGTGGTGAGATGACCAGGCTGAGTCCGAGGGAGGGGTCAAGCACGTCATTAATCTCGAGTCCATAACCACAAGGGATTTAAGTCCAGCCTACCTTGAATTCCATTGACTTTTATTTACTGCCAATTTGCTTTGATTGTTAGTAGTTCAGATTTTTATAGAGTGCGCTAGAATGTAATTAACCTGGATTCACTTGAACCATCTTGGCTCCTGGATTCCTGGGCTTCAGAGGTGGCGTACAAATTTAATAAATGCATTTGTATGGCTGGTGCAATGTATCTCTAGGTGAAAAGCAGAGTGTACATCATTGCCCAGGGTCAATAGGGAATAGCAGTAATGAATCCTGTGGGAGAATACCTTTAAGGTTTGCTCTCTGGTGGTGAGTCCAGGGCCTCGAGGCCTATTTTCCTCACATATGCTGCCTGTTGATCAGAGCAAAAGATGAGGGCCAAAGGGATTGCAAGCAGCCTGTGAGATCAGGTGGAAACCCCAATTTCCCAGGATGCCAAAGCCTAGCTGGCAGCCATATCAGGCTTTGCATGAATATGCCCTGTAGGATCACAACAAGCAGTAGAGGTTCTTCTGCTGCCTTGTACAGCCCTGACCTGCCCAGTGGAGACCAAGGAAGAAATATTCAGGGCATGTTTCCCAGGCAAAGAATATATTCCTCCCACCCCCCTTGTTAAGGTCAGATGATGCCATTCAATATGATAAAACGTTTTCTTATTGGACTGTTGTTGTTTTTCCCTTTAAAAGAGCAAAGGAATCTTCTCTCACTTTGTTTGAAAATGTGACTTTTGGAAGTCTGACAAAGATACAGTTCAAAATGGAATCTTCAATGTAAAAAATGGAAGCGCAATAGTTATAGAGACGTATCATATAGGGCAGTGTTGGTGAACCTTTTTGGCACCGTGTGCCGAAATGGGAGTGCACACATGCATGCGGGGGAGCAGCAGAAACCAGAAGAGCAGTTCCCTGGCACGCATGCGTTGCCAGTCACCTGGTCTTCCGGTTTCTGGCATGCATGCGTGCATGAAGACCAGTTGGCTGGCCCATGTATGCATGCCAGGAAACTGCTCTTCCGGTTTCTGGTGCTCCCTGGCACGTATGTGCATGCCAGAACCCAGAAAAGCAACAGGCGATGGCTGGCATGCCCAGAGAGATGGCCCTGTGGGCCACTTCCGGTAGACATGCCATAGGTTCACCATCACAGGTATAGGGGTCATCGTCATTGAATTTACTGAATGGGTGAGGAAACGTGGTCAAATGAGGAATGGAATGGGCTGGCTGGATGGCTGGATGTCAGATTCTACATCCCCACTGCCCATCCAAAAGTGTTTCATGCATTGAAAGCAGGTGTTTTAAGGTGAGAATGCGTCTCCAAACTCATACTGTAGAAAAGTACGTAACCAGGCAGTCCCTTAAAAGTACATTGCTAGAGAGCTGTAAGAGAGAGATGTATGGATGACAAGGCGTGAAGTGGAAGAGCTCAAGAGGAGCCAGCACAGGGAAGAGAGAAGGGGAAATGTCCACAGTTGCTCCTTGCTGCCTTCATTCAGGGGATGTGCAATGTGTTCTGACCGTATCTCACTGCCCACAGTTCCACCTGGCGCCAGACTTCTGTAGATGAGCATGCTGAGCTGGGGGACATCAACGCTGACATCAAAAGCTTCCGTTCCACCTGGAGCAAGTACATCCAAGAGAACAAGCAGAAGTGGAAGGAACGAGCTGCCAGTGGTATGGGAATGCTGATGGATTGAGGGAGTTTTGGAGAAATTCTCCCATTCAGGTCCCCTTCAGGGCCTTCTGTCCATTCCTTAAGGCAGTGGTCTCCAACCTTGGCAACTTTAAGACCTGTGGACTTCAACTCCCAGAGTTCCTCAGCCAACAAAGCTGGCTGAGGAACTCTGGGAGTTGAAGTCCACAAGTCTTAAAGTTGCTAACGTTGAAGACCACTGCCTTAAGGTGTTAAGAAAAAGAAAGAAAAGGATAAGTTTTAGATGTCAACATGATGATTAGCCCTGGTTTCTGACTTGTTGATCTCTACACACATCCCCTATCTATAGGCTGCTTGTTCTTTCACATATTTTTTTGAATTAAATTTAAAAAAAAAATTCTCACAAGATGGGACTTCAAAGTTCCATTCCAGAAGAGCGAGACCTCCAAGTTCTTCCTGCCATGCTCTTCTGCGTATTAAAGCAGAAGGCTGGATAGCTCAAGGCATAGACCTTCCCGCCATCCCATTGTTGGGGGCGGGGGGCGGGGGGGAGTTTGTGTGGCAGCCCTCAAATAACTGAAAAATCATCGGCAGTTTCTCTCTGGTCTGAAGCAGGAAATACAAGATAATCAGCATTAGCTGAATATTGTTTTAAAATAAATATCAGTAATCCTAATCTAACCCTAAAGATAGGAGACATAGTCCATTTGGTACCATCACTGGCCTACTATAACCTCCAGTCTTCTCCCTCATTTCCCCCCAAGTGTTGTATATGATTGCAAAATAGCTGCCTATTCCTTTTTTCCTTGGGAACCATTGCTGTGGCTGGCTTTCTTATAAATTCCTGCAGTGTCCCTCTGCCAGCCTCTTCAGTGTCACCTGATCTTCCAAGGGGATTCTCTGTCTGTCCAGATCAATGGATAGATAGATCTAGAGCTGGATCTAAGGGTAGATTGATCTAGATCTGTGTGCAGATAGATCTAGAATTATGAGTAGATAAATGTATATGGAGACTTTCACCACAAAACCGCGGTAGAATAAAGCGCGCTCGACGAAAGCGCGTACGTGACGTCATCACAGCGCGACGAAAACATCGCGCTGTGAGCGGTAAATTTAAAATTAAAGCGAAAACCTTACCCTAACCCCCCCAAACCTAACCCTAACCCTAACCCTAACCCTTAACCTAACCCTAAACCTAACCCTTAACCTAACGCTAAACCTAACGCTAACCCTTAACCTAACCCTAACCCTAACGCTTAACGTAACCCTAACCCTTAAGCTAACCCTAACCCTAACCCTAACCCTAAACCTAACCCTTACCTTTATGTGAATCGGCTTGCTTTAATTTAATTTTAATTTTATTTATTTTTAATTTTTTTCGTCGCGCTGCTGATGACGTCACGTACGCGCTTTAATCGGGCGCGCTTTAGTCTACCGCGGTTTTGACGGGTCACGCTTTCAACCATCCAGGTCATGGTTGTCCCAAATATGCTTTTTAAAGAGGCAATTGGACTTCTTTCTTTTTTCTTTGAATATGTTTCGTTTCTCATCTAAGAAGCTTCTTCAGCTCTCTTGAGTAGGCAGATCTAGATCTAGGTTGAACTGCATCTAAATCTGTAGGAAGATCTAGATCTCTCTCTCTAACCTGGTGATCCCCTCTCGGTCTAGGAATCACCAACCAGACATCTATTGATGAGCTCTCACCTTGTGAGGAGGCCAGCACACCTGAAAACCGGCACAATCAGAACGGCAATGTGGAATAGCGCTGCGTATAGGAGGAGCAAGGTAAGGGCTTCCCAGCTCTTGCTAAAGTGCTGGTAGTCTCTGCTGAAAAGCAGGGAATCAGGAAGACCCTATATTGAGTCTCTGATTCTTATTCCCATTCAGATTTCCTTCTCCTTAAGAGTCTTAAACTTTTTTCTCATGGAGAAGGGTTATTTTGTGTGTGGTATGTGTGTGATACTGGACTCTTCCTTATTTATTGATTTATTTAAACCCCTGTATAGCTATCCATTTTAGACCAAACTCTGAGCAGCTCCCAATCAAAATTAAAACAATATAACTTTCAGGTCCAAAGAACCAAGAACGCCATATGGAGTTACTTTTGAGTAGTTCCTTTATTGCTGTTGACTTACAAACAGAATCTTGCCAGACTAAAGCAGTCACTATAGATCTACTCTCTGATTTTCCGGGGCAGAGTCTGACCTTGCTCTTTCCTGCTCACTAAGCATGCCAGGTTCTGCAGTCTTGAAAAGATCATCTCCCTCCTGCGACTCCAGACAATATCCCACCACAATGACATATCACAGCACAACATAACACAACAATACAACATAACACAACACACAATATATAACATTCCTTCCACCCAACCTTATCTAAGGCATTTACATAGCAGGCAGCTAATAACAGGTAGCAAGCCAGCAACTTGGGAGATAAAATTTCATGCCACTGGAAAGACCATTCCTCAAGATACATATTGCCAAAAGTATTCGCTCACCTGCCTTTACTCGCATATGAACTTATTGTAAGAGACATCCCATTCCTAATCCATAGGGTTCAATATGACGTCGGTCCACCCTTTGCAGCTATAACAGCTTCAACTCTTCTGGGAAGGCTGTCCACAAGGTTCAGGAGTGTGTTTATGGGAATTTTTGACCATTCTTCCAGAAGCACATTTGTGAGGTCACACACTGATGTTGGACGAGTTTACGTGGCCTACCACTTCGTGGCTGAGTTGCTGTCGTTCCCAAACACTTCCATGTTCTTATAATACAGCTGACTGTTTACTGTGGAATATTTAGGAGCGAGGAAATTTCACGACTGGATTTGTTGCACAGATGGTATCCTATCACAGTTCCACGCTGGAATTCACTGAGCTCCTGAGAGCGACCCATTCTTTCACAAATGTTTGTAAAAACAGTCTGCATGCCTAGGTACTTGATTTTATACACTTCTGGCCATGGAAGTGATTGGAACACCTGATTCTGATTATTTGATGGGTGAGCGAATACTTTTGGCAATATAGTGTACCATCTACTGTACATTCTCACTGGATCGCTGATTGGCTTCATTATGCTTTATCTTCGGGGATACTTCTGCCCTTAGCTCACTTTCAGTGCCACTTGTGAACCTAACATTGTTGCAAGAGTAGTGGGAATAGTGGGAGTCCATCAAAACTGGATTATCTGTGGGCAGCACACACAATGCCGGTCAATCTCGCAATGGCCCAGGAAAAGATCTAAGGCTCCAACAAATCCTTAAATGCTTCAAAAAATGAGACAAGGATATAAAATTGTGCCTGTGTGCTGATCATGTTATGAAAGCTATACAGTGTATAGCAGGGGTGTCAAACTCAATTTCATTGAGGGCTGCATCAGGGTCGTGTTTGACCTTGGTGGGCTGGGGCTGTATGCCTGGCCAGCTCAACGTCACTCATTGAGGCTGCATTTTTGGCTGTGACGGCTATCTGCAGGCCTCTGCCAGCAAAAATGGAGCTCCGTTTTCACTGGTAGAGACACTGTGGGCCAGTCATTCACGGTTTCCTTGCAGATCTCACAAGCTGGATCTAAGTACCCTGTGGGCCGGATCCAGCCTGCAGGCCTTGAGTTTGACAAGCCTGGTGTATAGAATCTAGCTTGGAAGTGTAGGGTTATGATGGCGCCTAAGGTCTACAGCAGTGTTTCTCAACCTTGGCAACTTGAAGATGTCCGGACTTCAACTCCCAGAATTCCCCAGCCAGCATTCAATTCTGGGAGTTGAAGTCCAGACATCTTCAAGTTGCCAAGGTTGAGAAACACTGGTCTACAGTGACTTGGCCTAGCCCCTCCATCTGGGCTCTTACCAATGATTGTGGAGGATGAGAGAAACCTCCCACTTTGGGCTCACTGATCAAAAGGCTCCCTTGTCTAACCTTATCTTTCCTCAGCTTGTTAAGGAAGGCTGCTCCAGAAAGACACAGACATGAGACACAGGCATAAGGCCGCTTCTCTCTCTCTCTCTCTCTCTCTCTCTCTCTCTCTCTCTCTCTCCTCCCTCCCTCTCCCTCCAGCTTTAATTCTGTTTCTATTTTTTAAAGATTTTTTTACTACTACGATTTTTTATTAAACAAAAACACAAGGAAAAAAAACATCTTTCATTACATCTTGTAGAAAGCGTGTCAATTGGTTACAGATACATTTTGTGCGTTTCTTCCACAATCATTACATATACTTCATGGAAATTGAGCTGTACACTTTAGAGTTTATGTATTTTACTATCACAGTACCACAATTTTCATTTAATTACAATTACTTAAATGTGTTTTTATCTAAAATCATTTACATTGGAAGAGCCGAGGTGGCGCAGTGGTTAAATGCAGCACTGCAGGCTACTTCAGCTGACTGCAGTTCGGCTGTTCAAATCTCACCGGCTCAGGGTTGACTCAGCCTTCCATCCTTCCGAGGTGGGTAAAATGAGGACCCGGATTGTTGTTGGGGGCAATATGCTGACTCTGTAAACCGCTTAGAGAGGGCTGAAAGCCCTATGAAGCGGTATATAAGTCGAACTGCTATTGCTATTGCTATAAGACACAACCACCTACTGGCTTACTTTCGCAATCTCAATGAGTCTACCATAACTTTATATCTTTATAACATATTCTAAAAGAAAGTCTCTTCCCTCTCTTCCCCCCCGCCCAACTCACAAATTAACGCTTCTGTCCAATTTGCTTTTACTAGTACAACACACCTGTATATATTATTAATACACTACAATAATAACAAGGAAATGTTAATGGATAATATTTAATTCTGTTTCTATTTTTTAACTGGCAGGTTTTTCAACACAGTTTACTCCAAAGTCTTCGATACCATCGACTCAGCACCATCCGCACAGGGAGGGGGCCCCTCCCCAGCTCGAGAAGGGTGTGACATGAATGCGACCATCAATACTACTAGTAATAATATTAATACTGATAAATGCAAGTGTTACCGAGTCAACGATGTCGACATCACACAGTACACACTGCCTGCCCCCATCCCTGAGTTGCAGAGAGAATGAAAGAGAGACCCTCCCTCCCCGTCCCGTCCCATTCTCCCCCTCCCCCTGTATAACGTCCTCCCATCCCTGAGTGCAAGTGGGCAAAAAGGCCATGTGTAGCGCTGGGACTGGTCACCCGAACAATTCCCTCTCGTGCCCAACAGCCCAGGAAAGGCTTTTCACTGCCAACCAGCCAAGCGACTGCCAAGGCAACTTGTCACCACTTTCTGCCCCCCCTCCCTTTTTAAACAAAGAATGGCAGTGGTTGTACTGTAGGTGAAGAGTATGAAGAGGGTATTTCTTTTAAAAAAAACTGAGCATGGCAGGCATGTGTGGGTCTGAGGGTGGGGACTCTCATCCCTGCACGATGGCCTCTGGAGTAGGCTTCAAGTGTCTGGATCCCAGCAATCCTCCACCCCTAATGAAATTCTCCCCATAGGGAAACATCCTGCTGTCTCTCTCTTGTCATCCAGCCTCTTGCATGGGCAAAGGTCATTCCTGGGCTCTTTTGAAGACATCCAATTTTCGACTGCTGTTGCTTTAACTCAAAGCGACTCAGATCTCAAAGGCATCGCCTCTCCCTCCTTTCAGGCAACAGCTTATATACTGTGCCCAGACGCTGAACCTCACCTGCTGTCCCCGCCCCCAATCATTAAATGTTGCCCTCTCCCAACCAGCCACTCCAGGATTTCAGAGAGATAAGCAAGTGAAGGTATTCTCTGAAGCAGCTGCTCTTCAGCCCTGGTCGTGTTTCCTTTTCCTCTTCATCGACTCAATCCCTGCTATTGGGAATTTGCAGTATGGAGGCCAGGACGCTTTGGGCCAGCAACAGATTTTGCAACTGTTAGGACTTGACAAGCAGAAAGTTCACAGTATCTCAGTTCAGCCTTCCCCAACCTGGTGCTCTCCAAATGGGTTGCTCTACAGCTTTGTTCATGTTTATTTGGGATGGCCATCTAGAATTGACAGGGAAGGCGAGGGAGAGGTGGGTGGTGGGAGAGAGAGAGGAGGCTGGCTGGGGAATTAAGTGAATTTTAGTCCAACTCATTTAGAAGGCCCTCAGTTGAGGACCCGCCGGGATAGTGTGTCCTTTGAGACATTACTCTGATCTGTGTGCATCAGGATTTCAACATCTGTTTTTTCCCCACTGAGATTGTGGGTTTAGATAAGGGGTGGGCTCCTGCCAGTTCTAACCTCTTCTATAGAAGAGGTTCCACAAATCTACAGTGCTGTTTAGAACCGGTTCCAGCTTCCTCCGCCCCGCCCATCCACACATCATCAAGATGAAGAGCGAGAAGAGGAATTCTGGGAGTTGAAGTCCACAAGTCTTAAAGCTGTCAAGTTTGAACACCCAAGGTTTTTTCTAAAAGGTTAGGGGTGCAAAGGTCTTGTAACTTGACAACTTTAAGACTTGCACACTTCAATGCCAGAGTTCCTGAGCCAACATGACTGGAGGAGGAATTCTGGGAGTTGAAGTCCACAAGTCTTAAAGCTGTCAGGTTTGAACACCCCGGGTTTTTTTTTCTAAAGGGTTAGGGGTGCAAGGGTCTTGTAACTTGACAGCTTTAAGACTTGCGTGCTTCAAATGCCAGAGTTTCTGAGCCAACATTTTGGTTGCTAAGCAAGAGCGTTGTTAACTGAGTTTCACCACATTTTACAAGTTGGCCACTCCCACCCAGTCACATGGCCAGCAAGCCACTCCCACAAAGCAGGCCACACCCATAGAAGAAGTTCTAAAAAAATTTGAAACCCACCGCTGGTTTAGATGCTCCTTCGACAGAAAGGCTGTATGTGGAGGTTCTCAGTCATGCAGTTTATGGTTGTCCCATGTGTCTTAGAGCACAATTATCACAGGGCAACTGTGAGAAATCTTAGGCATATAATAAGTTCACGAAAAGATGTAGAGCAGCTCAAGAGGACCCTGAGGAATTCACAAAAATCTCCCCAAATCAGACTCTCAATCCATTAAAAAAAAAACCACTAGGATACAAGTGGAGAGAATGTATTCTATGTGCAGGGATATTTATCTTCTTAACTGGGGAGAACAGGATTGATATGATTGGGTGCTAAGTGCAGGCACAAGAGGTTAGTTCTAGGTGTGTTGTCCCAGATGCTTTTACTGAACGCAGAGGCTGATGTTAGATGGTCCTTCCCAAATGTTGGCTTTTTCATTGTGAACTGTGTAAAAAAGGCGAACTAGTTATCCTCTATGAAAAATCAATTGGTTGGGCCAACATGGCCAATGGCCTCTTTAACGTTTCTTTAGCTACGGAGCTCAGAGCATCAAGCCAGCAGGATAAGACTTATCTTATTGCATTTGGCTGCCTAGTTCAGGCATTGCAAGAAGAAAGGGGAAGAGAGGATAAGTGGGTTTTATTTTTTCAGATTAGCCTCAGGGTGGGAACAGCATATTTGGATAAGCTCCAGAGGAGGAAGTTCTATACCGAGATGGCTGAATAACACGAAAAGCCACCATTTAAGTACAGTATACATAAGTAAAAGTAGAGTATCGTTACAGTGACCGTGATGGGAATGAATATCTTGTCCATTTCTTCAAAAGGAACGTCACTCTCCCTGACTCTGCAGTTAGGCCAACAACACAACTAATAGATTCAGGCCTCAGTTCCCCCCTCCCTCGCTTTTCATCCAAGTAGATTCTTCTTTTGAAATGGAGATGTAGCTGAAAATTTGCCCTATACGTATTTCTTCTTCGGTTATGCCACCTAACCTAACATTGTGAATGTTTTCCTAGAGACCAACATGGTTGAACAAGGATCATAGTGAATTGGAGCTATAGTATCTTTGACCCGATTTGGCTAGTTCTCCAAGTGTTCAACTCGGGCAAAACTTCCTGTTTGCATTGCCATCTTCCTTGTCCTCTTCCTTCAGTCCCACAACTTTGTAAATATCTCTTTGTCAAAAAACATTTGGTCCTTGGAACTCTGTATGTATTTGTACCTCGGACATAATTTTTTCTACCATGCAGTAACTTTTTTTTTTCTTTTTTTGGTTGTCGTTCTGTTTCTTGAAGTCAGATTCTTATTATAACACAGCTCCATATTCCAATGCAGAATTCCAAATTATGCGCATGTAAAAGCAACTTTAAAAAGAAGAAACAAATAAACAGCAAAAATAAAATAAAAGGAGGGGGAAAATCAAACAAGCATTCTGACTCCTGATTTGTTTTATCAGAAATTTCATAGAAAAGGGAGGTGGGGGGTCAACCCTTAAAAAAAAAAACGCTTGTCAGTACAATACTTTAGCTCTTAAGCAAATAGTCGTGCAAGTTTGAACAGCTACACGCATTTTCTAATTTTTGCTTTAAAATCTGCACTAAGATTCTCATTTATATACATAGTTTCTTTCAAGTGTTTTTAAAAATATGCTTGAGCATAGAATTCGATTCCAACATTTAGCAATTTAGTGGGAAAGTATCTGAGTTGCCATAGACATGTAATAATTTCATATAATTGTAGAGATTAAGAGAGATATTAGCAAGAGACATTTGCTGGAGTACATATGCAGGTGAAAAGAAGGCTTATAATACTAATTAATATGCTAATTTGGTGTGAAGCAGCAAAGTCAGGATCTTTAGGTAAATTGCTGAAATAAGATTCCAGTCTTAATAAGAAAAGTTGCCAATATTACTGTGATATTGTATGCTATGCAACAGGCTTTGAAAATAGAACTGCCAGGGCAATGCAAAATGAGTAGGGAATAAGCAATAAAGTAGCACGCTGAGCAAAACCTTCCACAAAATTTGATATGGATAAAAGATGGAATTTTCTTTTTTTTTCTCCCTTGCAAAGTGAACTGAGTGGAGAGTAAAGGATTTCAAAAATGTAGGCAGGCCTATAATGTGGAATAAATATCAAAAGGAATATGGTGACACTAGTGAGCATATCAGGCCCAAACCAAGAATGGCACAGAACAATCCAATCAAACTTCACTTCTTTATGTGCTTACACCATACAACCAGAAGCTTTCCAGAGAAAACCTATATTATTATAGTTCTAATGAATATACTCTTAGAAATTCCAGGGAGTGGCTCTGCTAAATCTCTTTGGTTTCCAGTTCAGATCCAGGGTATATTGTCTCTTGTGTCCCTTCCTTGGAATGTGCTCCCTTTTTTCTGGGAAATTTATGCTTCACTGTAGTCCATCATGCCATTTCTCCCTTCATAGACCCAATCCATCCGGGCATGCTGTGCAAGCTGCCCAGTGTGTTCTCTATTGTGTGCCTGATTCCTCTCATGTAATCCTTTCCTCTCCAATCTTTCTTCTTAGCGGGAGAGAAAGAGAGAAGGGGGGGATTAAACACTTCAGGTACAGGAAAGATTATCTATAGAAATCACTTGTCATTTTTCTCCCCCTCCTTTGCCGAATAGAGAGATTGGAGAGGAAGGGATTACAAGAGAGCAGGTAGGCACCCAATGGGAAATAAACGGAACTGTTTGTGAAATATGCTCGGAGCTGCTGGCACCACAGCATTGGTTTCATTGTGTATTCACCATTCTGTGCCTACTTGCTCTCTTGTAATTCTTTGCTCTGGAATGAATGTAAATACAAACATTAAATCCCTTCTTGGAAATTATTCTCTAATTCTTAAGGGAAGTTGCAGTGAAATTGTTAGGAGGCAAATAAAAGATAAAGGCATGAAACCAGTTGATCAGTTACAGGCAGTAGTTGCACCTACCCAGGCACTGTACCAGATTGAGCAACTTCTGGTTTGCTCATAGGGTCAGTTTAAGCCCTCCGGAGGCTTCAGGGACCTTCAGGAGGCTTCCCTGAAGCCTCTGGAGGACTAAAAACCACCTTATGCACTCATAGGGTCCTTTTTATTCCTCCGGAAGCTTCAGGGAAGCCTCCTGAAGGTCTCTAAAGCCTCCAGAGGGCTTAAACCGACGCTACAAGCAAACCGGAAGTGACTTCCGGTTTGCTCGTAGGGTCATTTTTTGCCCTTTGGAGGCTTCAGGGAAGCCTCCTGAAGGTCCCTGAAGCCTCCAGGGGGTGGGGGAGGCTGTTTTTGCCTTCCCCAGGCATCTATAAAACCTCTGGAGGCTGGAGAGCAGAGGTGGGTTCCTACCAGTTCGCACCTATTCGGTAGAACCGGTTCGTCAAATCTACTGAACCGGTTAGAAGAGGTTCCACCAGTGGACCCGGAAAGCAGGCCACACCTACAGAAGAGGTTCCACAATTTTTTGAAACCCACCACTGCTGGAGAGGGCAAAAAAAGCACAGAAAAATGGGGGGGGGGTCGCACCTCTCATGCGTGCATGCGCACTGGGGGGGGGCGTGCGTTGCATTATGGGTGCGGCATGCCCACGCACGACCCCCCTGCGCTCCCCCCTTCTGGCACGAAAGCCAAAAAAAGGTTTGCCATTGCTGTCCTATATCAAATGGCGGTCCAGTATCTTCTTGAAAACCTTCAGTGGTGAAGCACTCACAATTTTCGGAGGTAAGCTATTCCAATTTTTCCTACATAGTGCTTCTGGTCTCAATTGTTGCTAAACGAGGATTACCTGTAACTTTTCTGAGAATGGATTACACATTTTTAATACCACCTCCACAAAATTACAAGGATCTTTTGGCTAAGACCGTGTGTATCCCTGACCCTCCAGACACTACAAGTTCCATCTGTCCCAGTCATCATAACCAGAGCTGTAAATTCAAAGCTCAGAAATATGTGAACTGCAATTGTGATTGCCCAGGTTTAAATCTTCCTTGAAGCCATTGGGTAAGATCACCCTGCTTTATTTGAGGGTGGAGAGGGCTATATTAATTAAATTGCCTTGAAAAGAGAATGTGAAGTCTTCTCATCCTCTTCCTGTTCCATGATCCAGAACGCCACACCCAGCCCTGTCCTTATAGCTTTTATAGCCCAATCCAGTGGTGGGTTGCTCTTGCCCTCGCTACCGGTACGCTGATCCTGGTCTGTTCGTGTACGAGCCTGACGTGCCCTGTGTACGCATGAGCAATCCACCGCCCTTGCGACACCCAGCTGCTTGTTGGGGCACCCGCAGCCACCGCACGCTGTGCACGCGTGCACAGTGTACCTTTTGGCATAAATACAGCTAGAGCACAGGTGGGCTTTCAGCTGCTTCGGACCACTACTGGCATGGCCATACCGGTCAGGACCGGCAGCAACCCACCACTGGCCCAATCCCATATATGTTTTTCAGGAAGCAACTGAAAATTCATTGAATATGTCGATGTCTCTTATAGGAAAGTATACACAGGATTACAGCCTCAGCTGAACTTGGAGTTGTAGGAGCAAATCAGTAGGGGATGCTGAACAACCATCCAGGTTGAAATCATCCAGAGGGTAGCTGCTACAGTATATGCACTTCTTAAGCTTCAAGATGGCAATAGGGAATTTTGTATTTCCAATAGCTGGATGTAAAGTTGGATATATCACGAGCAGACAACTGCAAGCGGTGATCAATAGACAGATCCCTCAGATGGAGCTTTCAAATGCTTTTCGTTGTACATTTTTCAGTTCTTGCAGCCTGAGTTTAGTGTCAGCTTCCTCTTAGACGTGTGTGCTCTTTGTAAGGAATCCTCTGACCACAGAAGGATTTCACTTCCTTTGTGATCAGGGCAGAACCAGTAGTATCAATATTAGGGACCAGGAACCAGTCTTGTAAGTCAAGAGAAAGGGTTACCAACGGTATTCCGAATGATGCTGCCGCACCCATGTGGGTTTAAACACTACACAAACCGCACTGGCAAAACCAGTGATTAAGGACTCAACAAACCAAGCAAAGATGACCCATTTAATAAAGAAGCAGGATTCACAGGTGGGGGAGTGAGGGTGCAGAGTCCAGCATTGTAGTCCAGATACGTAAAACCAATTCAGAGATACAGCAATGTAGGACTTAGGACACTCCCAAGCAGGCAGTTTGCTCTGAACTTTCACACGGTTCTCGATTGCAGCCACCTCATCATCTGGGGGGGTAGGATTATGTTGCGAATAATAATATAAGGAAAGCCCCCCCCCCTCCCCAAACGTCATTGACCAACTATATGTAGTCTACTTCTCATCTAGGCTAAGTTCAACTAGTTCCCTTATTAAGACATGGCAGCCTTGAATGTATTTCGTATTTGAATGGATTATGTAGCCCTTCAGATGCTGTCAAACTACAATTTCCAGCAGTACAACTAAAGGGGAAGAGGAAGGCTGCAAACTGTAGTTCAATATCATTAGAAGGGCTGTTGGTTTTTCACTTTTAAAAGTTTAAAACACTGGTAGTACATCTAAAAGGAGAAAGGGGGAAATGGGCAGCTATTGTGAACACTCCTGATCCTATTTTTTTTTCCTTAAAAAAAATGTATCCCAGTAGTCATAATCTTGTAATACTTGCATGGCAACTCTTGGAGGTTTTGCACATACGTGCAACAGAGGCCTGTAGGTGTGACAGCAGAAATGCTGGTTTGTTCTCAGAAGGCACTGCTGGATGGTACTGTTGGTGTACCTCCACTAGAAGGGGAATTGAGAGGTGTCAGAAAGGATCAGAGCTGCCCAGTTTTCCTTACCTAATAAGGAGGCAGGATTCAGCAGAACCGGAACCAAGAGATGGGCTTGAAGACAGCTAAAGGAGCCCTGCCACAGAACACCAGAAGAGAAAATTCTCTTATCCAGGTCCAAGTTGGTAACTGTGTGGCCCACCTGTGAGTATACTGGGGCCGTGCAGAGCTTCCAAAGTGGGCTTGGCTCTTTTCGATGGAAGGTTTAACACCATGCATCCCGAAGCAACGTTGTCCCATCTCCAAATCCTTTTGCTTCCCATCGCTTTGCTAACAGTTCCAGGAGTCACAAGTGCATTCTGCCCACGTGACACGCACATGCAGACGCTCCCAGACTCTTCTACTCATCTTCCAGCTATTGGAGTGGCCAGAGGAGGCTTTGAGGTGAGGCACAGCGCCATGACAAGAATCACATTGTCTCTTCACCCGACTAGATGAAAAGTGTTGCTTTTGTGGCGTGAAGCACAGCTGCACGCAGGCCTAGTGCATGCAGTCCATCCTGTTTGCCACCCTAAATCTTCTGTACCCATTCTTGCTGCCTTGCGATGCATGCTCAGAGGGAGCTATAAGAGTCCCCAGCATACATAAACGCTATGCTAGAGCAGAAAGCAATACACGGTTCAGAAAACAATAGACAGCTATCAAAATATCATAGAGTGTAGAAAACAAGGCCTAGAGAAACCTCTCTCGGACCAGATTTTTGGCCACATACGACTGCAAACCTGGGGAGATGAAATCTCAAGCAACTTTGGAGGGCGATAGCTTTGGACAGAAAAACTGGCCAAAGGAGTAAAACATTACAGAAAATTCTCCTACTTCTATTCAATGGCAGAGGAGAGAAAAGATGAATTGGCGTTTGAGCCATCATGTTGGCAAGGAGAAACTTCTAATGATTGTCTACAGAACAACACAAAGAATGGCCCATCAGGAGGTAGAATTCCTGGTTTTTTTCCCACGCATACACAGAGTGGGCCAGAGGCAGGGGAACGCACAGCAGGAAATCCAGTCAGGGCCTCACCTTTGGAGTCTACAGTAGTCCAGCTCTAGGCTTAAGCTCTCCCTCCCATCTTTTTCGCCTTCACATATGCTAGGTTACCAATTTCATTACCTCCGTCCAGTGTGGCTCGGAGTGATAGGGGTCATAATCCAACCAGGCAGAGAATTTTCTGAAGGCCTTTATCAGCCTCACATCTGTTGTTTGGGAGATCTAGGCCGCCATTCGGGGCCAAATGCAGAGGCTTTTCCATCTCTGATCAAAATCGACCTAGTGCTCTAGGCTAAATCCCTACTACTGGCCACAAAACTCAAAACAGTGAAAAAGTGTTTTTTTTTTTCACTTAAAAAAAATAAGATGGGACCATTACAAATATATGACTTAGTCATTGAAATCTTTTTTAAAAACTTGCAATCATTTGAAAAGGAAGGGAGGGAGGGAGGGAGGGAAGGAGAGCTGTGGTATTCCTCAGGTATGCATGAGCCCTGTGTCCAGCTGTAACTCTGTGCCTCCAGCAGAGAATCACCTATAAAGGAAAAGATAAAAAACGAGAGAGAGAGAGAGAGGAGAGAGAGAGAGAGAGAGAGAGAGAGACAGAGACAGAGTTATAGACACACTCTTTGCAACAAAACCATGGGGATTTACTGAAAAGGGAGGGGCCATTTTCAGGATGCCACATTCCAAGCCAAGCCATGTTTCTAGATAAGACTTCTCCTTGTTCCTTGGGCTGACCAAAAGGTATGACCAAAGTCTCCCTTGGCTTGTGTAAGCTGTGTACAATCTGTTCCCCCATTAGTAGACTGTGAAACAGAAAGGAGGGATAGATGGACACAGAGATGGAAGCTCCTACTGCTCCAACAAACAGATATGGAGAAGAAAGTCTTCTTCTGCCCGTGGCCCACCCTCTCCACTAACCCCCCTCTCAATAACCAACTGTACGCATATATTTAAAATTCTCAGTTGCTGCCTTGAGAGAGGAATCGATCCAGGGATTCAGCCAGTTCGGATAGGTTCGTGCGAACCGGTAGTTCCGATGATCAATTGGCCCCACCCGCCCGCCTTTGTTTGAAACAGAGCTGATAGGCGCAGCAGAGTGGATTGCTGCGGCTCAGCTGTTTTACTCACTGGGGCTGCAGTACAAGGTAAGTTTTACAGCTGTTTTGAAATGAACTGTGTGTGCTCAGCGAACCGGTTGTTACACCGGTTGAATCACACCACTGAATCGATCCCCTTCCTCAGAGAGGAATCCAGTGACTAGGCATACCCAGTAAGAGTCAGTCTCTTGTTCCTGTCCCCCAAGAAATCAGAGAGTTGCTCTGAGTGTCATGGGCATTTTTGAGCCAGCCTTATTGCTGCTCCCTTGGATTTGGGGAGAGTTTTATGAGATGTATGCGGCTTTAGGCTGGATATCAGTTTGGAAGGGCTCTATGAAGGCCTAGCCTCCTTGGAAGCCTGCTTCTCTAAACCAGTGGTGCAGGGGTGGGTTTCAACCGGTTCGCGGTGGTCCCTGCGAACCGGTTGGTCGGCGAACCCGGAAGTAAGTAACTTCTGGGAATGGTGAAGGGTGCACCCGCCCACCCGCGCTCCTTACCCGTTTTTGACGAGTTCTGCGCTTCCACGCATGTGCAGGATGCATACAGCGCCTGCGCGATCCTCCAGGAGCAGCTGGAGCATCGCACAGACGCTAGTACGCATGTGTGTGCCGCGCACGTGCACGAGGACGCCGCCGGCCCCGTTCCAACCAAATCGGTTGGAACGGGGCGAGAAACCCACCCCTGCAGTGGTGAGATTCAAATAATTCAACAACTGGTTCTCTGCCCTAATGACCAGGTGGGTAGGCGTGGCTCAGTGGTTATGTGTCTGGGTGGGCGTGGCCAACTCAACATCACTCAGGTCAATGGGTGCTTCGCCTTAGCTGTTACAATGCAATAAGGGTTAACCAGAGAGGCAGTTTCTGTAAACAGGGCAGTAAAGATTAGGCTAGAAACAACACCTGAATGTTTCCTTCCTGCCTTCCTTACAGGATTAGCCCTGTAAAGTGGGGGGGGGGAAGCAAAATAAGATTTCTTCCAACAAGCGGTTCTCCAAAGTGCTTAGAAAGTTAACAATTGGTTCTCCTGAATAGGTATGAACTGGCTGAATCGCAGCACTGCTCTAAACCCTACCTCCATCTGAGAAATAAGCGACCTCAGTGACTGGGTGGGCTGGCCAACTTGACATTGCTTCTTTGCCTAAGAGATAGCCTATCTCTTTTGCCCCCTCTGGACTAATGAGTTAAAGAGCTGTCTCTAGACATTCATTTCAGTAAGATTTTTAGAAACCTGCAGTTGAAAGTTCTTCATGTCGCCTTACTGTGAAGGCCCAATTTCATTGGAATTTAATCCCAAGCATCTCTCTCTCTCTCTCTCTCTCTCTCTCTCCCCTCCCTCCCTCCCTCTCTCTCTCTCTCACACACACAATTTAAGCAAATTGTCTTGTTTTGGAGACTTTAGAATCACAGGCTAGAAGGTGCCTTGGAGGTCTTATAGTTCAACCTGCTGCTCAAGGCAGAAGACCTCATATATACGCACGTTCACAGACATCCTGGCTTTGGCTTCAAAAACAACACACTTCCTCCTCCCGCTGCCGCAGGTGGGAAGCCCAATAGAAAGTGCCTGGTCTTGGCACAAAGCCCTCCATGATGGAGCCCTCCCCGGGGAGCAAAGCAAGAACTTACTGATCCGTCCCGAGGGCGAGTTCCAGAGTGGTGATGGTGGCAGTGCTTTGGGCAGGCAGCCTCAGGGGAGGAATTAGCCGGGCTGCATGGTCTGGGCAAGCGAGAGAAGAGAGTACCTAGGCGCAGGCATGACTCTAGTCACTGGCCAAGGCGGGTGAGGTGAGATAGGGCAGGGTGGGGCGAAGTGGGGCAGAGCTGAGCGGGTGGGGCCAGCCAGTGGTGGCATTTGCCAGTTCGCCAAACTGCGCAGAATCTTAACAACCAGTTTGCCTAAATCGGTCTGAACCGGCAGCAACCCACCTCTGGATACAAGTCAAGCCTAACTGATTGATTATTGATTGGTAATATGACTCTGTGCCATCAAGTGACTCATAGTCAAAAATCCATGGATTATCTCCATGATCAAGTCATGAGTTTGGGATGTCCTGTGCCTCAAAATTTGGCTGGCCAACCTGCAATTATTTTGTTCACATAGAAGTAATCCTTTGTTCAACAATATCAAGCACAGTTTGGTGAAATGTCTGAATGCAACCCCACCCTCAACCACCTCCACCCAAATAGGTGGTTATACCTACTCCTTGGGCAGCCTGTCCTTCTCCACGGAGTTCTCCGGTGATATATGAATCCCTTGCTTTTCTGAGCACAAGTAAGACCTCGTTTTGTCAGAGCTCGCTGCACCGCACGCTTCTGTGACTCTTCCCTCTGTTCAAAACAAAAAGAAATTGCATATATATATCTCCATGGGGAGATCAGCAGAAAAGGGCAGGAAGGGGGGGATTTTTTCATTCATTCATAGGGGATCAGGAGGAGGGGAGAAACTGGGAAATGGCAATCTTGGTAGATAACACGAAAAGATATAGAATTCAAAGAAAAGGGCGGGGGGGGGGGGCAAGACAAGACAAGAAAGCTGTCAAGTTCCTGGGAAATCTCTCCAAAACTAGGTCACTGAGAAAAGAAATGCCAAATGAGATGCACTGTTAATAAGCAGGCACTGTTGTGCATAATATCCTGGGTAGGAATGTATACATGGGTTCCAGATGGCTTGTAGCTGTTGGAAGGGGATTGGGTAGACAGCAATTAAAACCCATCAACTAGCGGGCCGTGACCATCAATCCCCATCCCTAAAATTGAGGAGGCAGCCCTACAAGTAACTGGAGACAAACCAAAACAAATCAATCCACACCAGCTCGTGGATGCTCAGACTTTGGACGGGATGCACCCTCTTCGTTTATGTCAATGAATGGAGGAGATTTCAGGTGAGAGCACTTTTGTGAGGCTGCCCGCTGACCCCCCACCCATTCCCCCCCCCAAAAAAGCAAGAAGAATCTGGGAGCACTCCAAGAGTGTAAATACTAGCAAAACAAATCAGAAAAGCCTCCCCATGCTTCTAATTAAACCTACCGTGTAACATTATTTATTTAAAGTATCTAGATGTTGCCTTTCAGAATAAAGGTGGCTTACAAGAGATAACTAGGTCTGCATACATTAGCAGAATAATTGACTTCCCATACTCAGCAGGGAGGTCAGAGTCCCAAATAATTCAGTGTTACGGTTTCTTTCGGGAGAAAATGCTTCAGTGGATAGAGCTTTCCAATTTTGAAAAGAAAGAGCAGAGAGTTAAATGTGGTTTTTTAAAAAAAATTAAATTGAGCATGGAAGGAGTCACTTTTTAGAATAGAGATTTTGATCTGAGCTGTCTTTCTTTTTAGGTGTGTATAATACTAGTATTATACTATTATACTAGTACAATACTAGTGGTGACCTGAACATTTATACACTCATTTGTGCCTCTTTCTGCCTGTCAGACTTCTCTGTCCCCTTCTAGTTTATCAAATCCTTGGATGGGGAAACAAAACTGACTGCAGTGGTGGGATTCAAATTTTTTTACTACCGGTTCTGTGGGCATGGCGTGGTGGGCGTGGCAGGGGAGGATACTGCAAAATCCCCATTTCCTCCCCACCCCACTAACCTGCTTTGCAGCTTCATTCTCCTGTGCAGAACAACAGGTGAAGACCCAGCTGATCAGTTGAGACGCGATCAGCTGGGACAAGAGGCAGAGAATAGAGGGTGTGGCCAGCCAGAGGTGGTATTTGCCTGTTCTCCCAACTACTCAAAATTTCCTCTACTGGCTGAATACCACCTCTGAAACAGAGGGAAGAGTTGGGGGAGGATTTGAGGCTAAGTGTCCTTTAAGTATACCTGTTTTGGGGGTGACTTTGCAATATTGATAGCTGCAAATATCAGGGAGTGAGGTTTTTTATGCATTTATCAGGACTGCTGTGCCAAAATAGCAATGATGCCAATCAGCACGGGGAAAGAAAACAAGAAAACTAAGACACGTTTCTGTAAGCAAGAAGATAAATGGCTGCAGCTTGTATTTTTATACCATGAATAGTATTCGAGAAAGGGAAGAAACTTTCCTGTTTTCTGCCTCTGCCAATGCAACAGAAAATCTTGCTAAGAGCGTATAAGCTATAAAATTGCTTCCCTTCTTTCTCTCCGGGCGCCTCATACTAAGAGCCAAGGTGGCGCAGTGGTTAAAAGCAGCACTGCAGGCTACTGCTAGATCAGCAGGTCAGCGGTTCAAATCTCACCGGCTCAGGGTTGACTCAGCCTTCCATCCTTCCGAGGTGGGTAAAATGAGGACCCAGATTGTTGGGGGCAATATGCTGACTCTCTGTAAACTGCTTAGAGAGGCCTGAAAGGCCTATGAAGCGGTATATAAGTCTACTGCTATTGCTATTGTCTACTACTGCTAAGAGCTGTTGTTTAATTAGCCATTTCCTTTGAAGTAGTTCTCCTTAGGTACTGCTGCAGATATCTCTTTTCCCTGACAGTTCTCTGGGATCAGCAGTGGGACCTGAAGAATAGGGGAGAGCTCCTCAGGATCTCTCATCAGCCACGTCCATCAGCTTACTCTTCCACCCAACCCATCTTGCATCTATGCCAGTGATGGCAAACCTTTTCAGCACTGAGTGTCCAAACCGGAATGCGTGTGCGCGCCAGAGCACCTACAAACCAAAGACCAGCTGGTCAGTGCGCATGTGAGTGCCGGCCAGCTGATCTTCGGGTTTCCAGCATGTGCATGCGCCATGGCTAGCTGGTCTTCATGCACGCTGGAGCGCATGCACCACTGGCCAGCTCGTCTTTTGGGTTTCTGGCGCTCCTGAAGAGCAGTTGGCGATGGCGTGCGTCCCCACAGAGAGGGCTTTGCCTGCGTGCCATAGGTTTGCCATTATGGATCTAGGCAAATTGTTGTTAGAAGAGAGACACAGATATGTACCAGCTACCTGCATGGAGGTTAGTCCTGCAGGAGAATCCTCACGTTCATTCTAGTCTCAGATGGGGAAAGTCCACTTATTGAGGCACCATATTAAGTGGAACAAGTTTGAAGAAAAAAATGCTGTGGGAAGGCCACGCAGCTTGCTCTCCGTTTGTGAAAATTTGGGATAGGGGCTGCAGATGAAAGAATTTGGCGTTCTGAATAAAGAACAGTGCACTGATCTGATTCTACATGGGGCTACCCTTGAAAAGCATTCGGAGGCTGCAGCTAGTCCAGAATGCGGCTGCGCGAGCGATATTGGGTGTACCGAGGCACACCCATGTTACACTTGTCCTCTGCGAGCTGCACTGGCTGCCAATTGGTCTCCGGATGAAATTCAAGGTGTTGGTTATTACCTTTAAAGCCCTACATGGCTTAGGGCCAGCATACCTGCGAGACCGGCTACTGCCGCATACCTCCCAGCGGCCGGTAAGATCCCACAGATTGGGCCTCCTTCGGACGCCCTCAGCCAGACAATGTCGGCTGGCAGGCCCCCCGGAGGAGAGCCTTCTCTGTGGCTGCTCCGACCCTTTGGAATCAGCTACCCCCAGAGATCCGGACCTTACCCACTCTCATGGCCTTCAGGAAAGCTGTAAAAACCTGGCTATTCCGGCAGGCCTGGGGCTGTTGACCTCATTGTTGAGGTCCAGCCCCGATTAGAACGAATGCATGTGTTGTGATTTTAAATCTGTCCTTTTCTTATTTTTTTTTTCTTCCCCTTCTTCTTTTTGTAAGCCGCCCGGAGTCCTTCGGGATTGGGCGGCATATAAATTTTAATAATAAATAATAAATAAATAAATATGGACGAAGTAATGGAAGCAGACCTGGAAGCTATGGAAGAGCTGAACTAGGAGGGATTCTTTTTTCTAAAAAAACCCACCACTTTAAAATAAGAGAAGAAAAACAAGAAAATTGGTGGCAGACGAGGTGCAACTATTGACGTATCTGCAGTAAACCTCTATAATTATTTCTTTGAGTTGCTCTGGAAGCAACTCCATAAGGGACAAATGCTAGGGTTTTTATTTTTAAGTGAATGGTAACATCTCTGAACCTCTTTCATGCTCTGGCAAGATAGCCACGTGCTAATTTATTTTTGTGTTTTCTTTTACTGTGTGCAGCTAATAGATTCTGACCCAGATTGTGTCCTGCAGAGCCAGCCCTATTTTTTTTCCTGCCTCAAGCAAATCAACATTTTGCACTCTCTGCCTTATGTCTCGTAGCCTAACTGCAGAATACTGTCACATTAAATTACAGGAATCAACACGATTACTTCTTTCTTATTTGCATGTCTGACTTTGTATTTGGATGTGCAGTCTTTTAAAATCTAGATTAAATCTTTCTGCCACGTTTTTTGGCAAACATCATTCATATCAATTAGATTCACTATGCTGCCCATTCATACACATGGTTGTGTGTGTGTGGGGGGGGGGAATCCATCTTTCCTACCACTCTTTAAACTCTCTTCATTACATTTGCAATTCAGCCATCCAGAATCTGCTGAGTACTTAAATTAAAATGGTCTGTCTAAAACTTTGATGACAGCCAGTTAAGTGTAGTGGTTAAGGCTCCAGGCTAGAAAACGAAAGGCTGTGAGTTCTAGTCCTGCCTTAGACATCGAGCCTTGGGCCAGTCACTCCCTTTGAGCCCTGGAAAGCAGGCAAGGGCAAACAATGTTTGAAAAAACTTTGTGAAGAAAACTGCAGAGACCTGTCCAGGCACTGACCAGGAGTCAAGACTAATTCAAAGGGACAAATAATAATAATTAAAAAGAGCTTCTGGTTTACCTGGAGGTGCAGAGGAAAAATGCATTGGCCTCAGTATATCCAGCAACCTACCCACCTACCTACTCATCCACTGGAGTGAGATTACTGCAATCTGGTGCGATCAAAGTGCTGGATGGATCCAGGCTCAAATCCCCACTTAGCCATGAATCCCATTTAATGAGTTGGGAACAGTCCCTCAATCCCTTTTAGCTAACCCAACTCACAGCGTCATTTGTGACAATAAACCTGAACGGGAAGGAAGTGCGATGTATATTTCCTGGAGAAAAAGGAGAACATAAATGCAAGCCCTCATCCATGAATGAATGAAGAAAACAAGCCAACAAATAAGAACTTGGCTTGCCGTACACTCTCCTTTACTCATGCACATACCCACCAGAGGTGGGTTCCTACCAGTTCGCACCTATTCGGTAGAACCGGTTCGTCAAATCTACCGAACCGGTTAGAAGAGGTTCCACCAGTGGACCCGGAAAGCAGGCCACACCTACAGAAGAGGTTCCAAAACTTTTTGGAACCCACCATGGCCACACACACAAACAGACAGACAGACTGACACAGAGAGAGAGAGAAAGAGAAAGAAAGGAAGAAATAAATAAAGAAATAAAGAAAAAAGAAAGAAAAAGAGTGAGAGCAATAGCAATAGCAATAGCAGTAGACTTATATACCGCTTCATAGGCCTTTGAGGCCTCTCTAAGCGGTTTACAGAGAGTCAGCATATTGCCCCCAACAATCTGGGTCCTCATTTTACCCACCTCGGAAGGATGGAAGGCTGAGTCAACCCTGAGCCGGTGAGATTTGAACCGCTGACCTGCTGATCTAGCAGTAGCCTGCAGTGCTGCATTTAACCACTGGGCCACCTTGGGATGAGAGAGAGATGAAAGAAAAAAAGAAAAAAGGGACAGAGAGAAAAAAGGAAGGAAAGAGAGAGAGAGAGAGAGAGAGAGAGAGAGAGAGAGAGAGAGAGAGAGAGAGAGAGAGAGAAAACACATGGCTGGCAAGCCACTCCCGCAAAGGAGGCCACGCCCACAGAGTAGGTTCCAAAAAATTATCAAAACCCACCACTGATACCCACTCTTCAATGCTGAAAGCCCATTTCATAGAGTCAAATGGTCACACACCAATCAATGTTTTTGCTCGGATAGGTGTTTCTATATTTGAATTGTGGGTGACACAAAAAAAATACAATGGCTCCTGATTACAGCCGATGAAATGCAGGAAAAGATTGTGTGTCCACAAACTGCTAACTTCCTGCCAATAGTGTCCTTTCTTCAAAGATGTGGCTCTCTTAAAAGATGGACAAATAACTGGGGCACAGGCACCCTTACTTTACTGATGCACTGGAAAGTTACTTAGCCTAGGACTGGATAAGCCCAGACTGTACTCTTTCAGTGACTGATATTTCTCCCTGAACTGCAACTTCCTTCCCCTCTGAAAGGTCAAAGGACATGCTCTCCTGGTGGCTCAGTGATTAACGTATAGTATTGCAGGCAAAATCTGCCCACAGCCTAGAGCCATGATGGCAACCTATGGCACGCGTGCCAGAAGTGGCACACAGAGCCATCTCTCCAGGAACACCAGCCATCACCCGTTGTTCTTTTGGGTTCCAGTGCTCATGTGCATGCCGGCCACCTGGTCTTCACATGCGTGGGAGCACTGGAAACCGGAAGAACAGCTCCCTGGCTTGTATCAGTGTGCTGGGAAGCTGAGTTTCCGGTTTCCGGCTTATGCGCCAGCCAGCTGGTCTTCACGCTGGCGGTGGTGGTGGTACTGGAAACCAGAAGATCAGCTCCCTGGCGCACATGCATGTGCTGGGAAGCTGAGTTTCTGGTTTCTGGTATGCATATGCGTGCCAGTGAGCTGGCCAGCACGCGCACCAGAAACCGGAAGACCAGCGTGCATGTGCATGCTGGAAACTCAGCTTCCTGGTGCGTGTATGCACGCTGAGGAACTGCTTTTCTGGTTTCTAGCGCTCCGGGGAGCTGCTCTTTCGGTTTCCACCCACGCATGCTCCTGGTTTGCCAACACTGGCCTTGATCCTGATGGGACTCAAGGTTGACTCAGCCTTCTATTCTTCCAAGGTCGGTACCAAGAGGCCCAGATTGTTGGGGACAATATGCAAATAATGCTTACATTGTAAATCACCCAAAGAGTACTGTAGTGTAAAGCCCTCTGGGGAGGTATATAAACTTAAATGCTATTGGTATGGTGTTGCTATTTCTGCTGCGATCGTTCGATGCTCATTATCCAGGGACACCATATTGTAGAGCCAGCTCGTGCTGTGAGAATTTGCTAAGGGATTTCAGGCTGATTAAAAAAGAACATTCTGAATGCATTATTTATGGGGATAGCAACGGATCAAAATCTCTCCCCTCCTGGATGCAACCGTGCAAGACACCTGGGGCAAGGGAAGAGCTTGGAATGGCTTAATTTTACTCTCAAACACAGGTACTCCTCCTCAACTTATGGCCACAGTGGACCCTGACTTTTCTGTTGTTGACATTGGCTAAGTGCATCTTGCCCAGCCGAGGTGGCACAGTGGTTAGAGTGCAGTACTGCAGCCATTTCAGCTGACTGTTAGCTGCAGTTCAGGGGTTCAAATCTCACCGGCTCAGCCTTCCACCCTTCTGAGGTGGGTAAAATGAGGACCCAGACTGTGGGGGTGATATGCTGACTCTGTAAACCGCTGAAAGAGGGCTGAAAGCCCTATGAAGCGGTATATAAGTCTAACTGCTATTGCTACTGCTATTTTCTGACCTTTCCTGCCATTGTTATTAAGTGAATCACTGCAGTTGTTAAATCAGCAACCCGGTTGTTAAGAGAATCTGGCTTCCCCATTGACTTTGCTTCACAGAAGGTCACCAAAAGGGGATCATGTGACTTTGGGACCCAGCAACGGTCATAAAGTATGAATCAGTTGCCCAAGCGTCTGAATTTTGATTGCATGATCATGGGGATGCTGCAACGGTCGTCACTATGAAAAATGGCCAGCCACGACTTTTTTTCAGTGTACCACGTTGTAACTTTGAACCGCCACTAAATGAACTGTTGTAAATGGACTCAACCTGTAGTTGAGTCGGGCCAAAACCAACTTGGCTGTCACATTAGCCTTTGGCCACTAGAGGCCGCTGTTTCCCTGACTTATTAAGCAAAAGTAGGTTGTAACAGGCATCTCACAGAATCCAGAGCGCTTTGGCATAGGTGAGAGTGTGTGTTTCTGCCACCTGCGCAGCTGATCAAAGGGATCTGCAGCAATACTGTTTTAACATGCATCTTGATGAAACATTGGCTTATATCAGTGGTGGAGAAATTGCGGCTCTCCCAGGCTGCGGAGCTACAATGCGTAACAACAACAGCCTGCTTGGCCCTGAGGGAACGAAGCCAGAAGTTCCAAATTGGAACCCGTCTTCTGTGCATTGTGTCAAAATGCAGAGCCAAGGTCATGTTCCTTCAATGGCTGAGCTGGAGTCTACAGGCAGGAAAGGCCTATTTTCTCAGCTTTGGGAAGGATAAGGTCAGGGGTGGGTTTCAATTTTTTTTACTACTGGTTCTGTGGGCGTGGCTAGGCGGGGGACATGTGACTGGGTGGGTGTGGACAACTTGATGTCACTCGTGCAGTCAGTCACATCACCCCTCAAGCCACACCCACCAAAACGGTGGTGAAAATTTTTGGGACTCCGATGGAAGGAAAGTGGGGGGGGGGGGAAGGAGGGGAAAAACTCCCAAAAAATAAACCACCGGGAGGATTTAGGGTGTAGAAAAGCCATAAGTTACCTAGAAGGAATTGAAGCATTCAACTTTGCAGCCTGGAGGCCACACCTGTGTTTATAAGCACGGTGGGTGAGTGTGGTGGGGGGAGAGGAAGAACAACGGAAAGGGTGGGAGATAGGAAAAAATGCAAGTGGAGGCGCTGGATTGTGCAAAGAGGGCAGGAGGGAGGAAAGTTCACCTGATCCTGGCTTGGGACAAGGGAGGGGGGAGGAGGAACCGGCTGCCACCCCCCGAAACACTCCACGTCGTGGCAGGGGCTGTGGGAAATCACAGAGCCCGAATGTCAAAACTCCCTACTTCACTGATAGACAAGCGCTTCTCAAGCCGAACCAGTCCGAACCAGTAGGAACCCACCTCTGGAAAAGATACACATCAGGCGTGGGTTACAGCTGCTGCTACTGCCGGTTTGCTCAGGGACGCGGTGCAGCACGCCCATGCACTTTGCACACACGCTTGATGCCCGCTACACACGCATGTGCAGTACTGAAAAAATGCTTCTGCGCATGCAAAGAAGCAAAAAACAAGATGGCCTACCTACTCAGACAAACCGGGCTGAACCAGTAGGAACCCACCTCTAGTATACATAATAATTTAGGTCACCACTGGAAACTGAAGAAATCTGAACACTGTGACCTCCTAGAATGAGCTTTGAACAGATCAATTATTTTCTGGCCCTGCGCTAACTTGCCACGCATATATGAATGGATCTAGTGTATCCTGCCTTGGATTGGCAATTTTTAAAAATCTGCAACAAACTTCTATTTAGACACCCAGAAGCACATCATAGACAAGTACAGACACGTACATATGCATTTAGAAATCTATCTAACACAGCATACATTTCCTTTGAAATAGGTACAGCTTTGAAGAGCATTTTCTCCTCTGAGCCAAAATGGGCAGGGCGATATTCAAAGAAGTGCAAATTTTGAAGAATGTGCTTGGTCCAATGTGTGTGTCAGTATGGGCAACCTGGATCAAAGCATGAAATTAGCCAAGATCAAATCCTGCTCTGCATTCTTATTGTCCCACTGGTGTTGTTAAGTCCTTTTTCTTTTTTTCTTTTTACTTCTCTTGATTGTGGTCCTTCATTTCCGAAGGAAAAAAAAAATAAATCAAAGCCTGAACCTGGGACTGATCCTTCCTCCCAGAGCTGGTGGCTTGGAAGGGCCTTTGGTACTTATAATATTAGGGCATAAATAAAAAGAGCATGCACTGGGTAAACGAAACAAACAAACCAAAAACCAAAAAAAATACATATTTTCCAAAAGCAGTATGCCTCAGGGACTGTTTTATTAAATACTAGCCAATAACCCAGCATTGCCTGGGTATTTATTTATAGGGGGGAAATATCCAGACCAAACGTAATTTCTAATATTGGATATTTCCCCTTGCCAGAGGGAGCCCCCTTGTGGAACATTGTGAAGCCATTACCGTGGCAACTTGTACTGTAGAAGCCATTTTACAGCAGTACAGTAGAAGTCATTTGAAAGCACAACAGGCTGTATCTTAACAGAATACACCCCCCCCCGAGGGGTTTTAGGGGTGTCTTACCCCCACAGTATTTGTTTCCAGAGAGTAAGTCATCTGTTTACCAAGTTTGGTTGAAATTGCTCGAGGCAGTCAAGAGTTATCTCTTTCCTTCTCTGTGGAAAATGAACTTCCCTCATGAAAGAAGAGTGAATTCAAGGGAGTTTCTAAAGGCCAGGCCTGTTGGGAACTGTGATTCAGTAACATCTGGAGAACTTCAACTTTCTTACTAGGCTTGCACTATCTCCTTTGAAGAAAGCACATGTCTGGTCAGGTTGGGCTCAAGACACGAAGCAATTTAGCCAGGCTTCCTTCTTCATTGGAAGTGGGTACAAGTGAGATGCTCCAAGGAGGCCTAGCTCACCCTACATGGATAGGATCATACTCACGTTCTTCAAGACCAGAGTGTGGTTTTTCCTGGGATTCCAGCTGGGCATGGGCTTGAGCCAAAGGGCAACTTTCGGGACTGTGGGTCGGTTCTACGTTGGCATGAGGGCAGCAGCTTGGACTGTGTGACTCCTGTACTTCAGCACTGTCTTCTTCCTCTTCATCTCTCTGCTGCTTGCAAAGATGGTGTTCGACCATCAGCTGGAGCTCTGAAAAATAGGGAAGGGCAGAATTCACGAAAACTCTGATCTCGGGATAACTTGATTCTTATGGAAATGTTTCCTTTTTCAAAGTCTCTGCTGAAAACCGCAAATTGTTCTCGTGCATTAAGGAACGTATCTATTAGTTAATCTTACCCAGTTTAAGTGGACTGCAGTTTTAACAGGATAACAGAGTTGGACGGGACCTTGGTGGGGTCTTCTAGTCCAATCCCCAGCTCGAACAGGAAACCCTACACTGTTTCAGACAAATGGTTATCCAATCACTTCTTTAAAACCTCCAGTGCTGGAAAACCCATTACTTCTGGAGGCAAA
The DNA here is from genome assembly GCF_051295495.1 of Thamnophis sirtalis. NCBI lineage: Eukaryota > Metazoa > Chordata > Lepidosauria > Squamata > Natricidae > Thamnophis > Thamnophis sirtalis. The sequence goes on from NW_028261383.1 coordinate 162,029,928, forward strand.
CAATTCCACAATTGGTTAATTGTTCTCACCGTAGGGAAATTTCTTCTTAGTTCTAGGTTGTGTCTCTCCTTGATTAGTTTCCATCCATTGCCTCTTGTTCTACTTTCAGACGCTTTGGAGAATTGGTTGACCCTCTCTTTCCTTAGATATTGGAATTTATGCAAATCAGCCATAAATGCCTTTGATGGCTAGAGAGTATGGGAAATTGGGCCATACTTATGGTAAACAGGTCCCCCAAGATAGCTACTCACCAATGATTTGGAAACCACTATAGGTGGAATGCATTATTAGGAGAGGATTATTTTATTGACACTCCCCCATTTACCCAAAAATGACCTCCTCAGGTAATAAGGCCAATCGGGCTTTTGAGCTCATGTACTAAGATAAGCCCTCCCTGAAAATATTGCAACACAGCAGCAGCCATGAAATGACCAAGCTTGCCACCTCCTGCACCTCAAAAATAATAAGACCTCCCCGAAAATAAGGCCATGTGCTTATTTCGGAGATCAAAAGAAGATAAGACCCTGTCTTATTTTGGGGGAAACACAGTCTTTAGCAGTTAGCAATAGCAGTTAGACTTATATTCCGCTTCATAGGGCTTTCAGCCCTCTCTAAGCTGTTTACAGAGTCAGCATATTGCCTCCAACAACAATCCGGGTCCTCATTTTACCCACCTCGGAAGGATGGAAGGCTGAGTCAACCTTGAGCCGGTGAGATTTGAACAGCCGAACTGCAGTCAGTTGAAGTATTCTGCAGTGCTGCATTTAACCACTGTGCCACCTCGGCTCTTTGCTCCTTTCCACACTCTTACCACCTAGGCTTCAGACTAAAAGTACAGTATTCCTGATAGGCATTCACTGGTTGACCTTGAAACCTGAATGCCAACGGTAACTCTTGTATCTGTGTCCTGGATTGTGAATTTCCCCCTTTTCTTGAATTCACACGTTCTATTTTAGATAATTCTGGCAGGTTTTTAATGCTGATCTCTGCACTCCTCTGCAGTGGCTGCTGCAGTCCCACCCCAGCCTGACAATTGCATCCTGCATTATATGAGGCACTGCAACACTTCGGAAAAGACTAAGCAGGAGAAAGCTGGTAATTGGAGAGAATGCAGAGGACCAATACAAAGAGACAAAATGCTTTAATGCAAAATTAATGAAAAATGATCCTGGCAGGGATTAGTGGGGGATGTGTGAAAAGTTACAGGGGAGGTAGGCGGAGGGAACAGAGGGGGGGGGAGAAGAGAGGGAAAGACCTTACAAAACCATGGAAAGACTAAAGGAATCTTAGCACTGACTGACAAGTTCTGAATACGGCAAGCTAATGGGGAATACATTATATACAAGCTGGTGACACTCGTCCAAAAATAAACCCTATGCTCTTTTAACGAGTATCACAGGATGCGATGTCTAGTTTAGCACACGTAGCAAAAAAAGAAGATGTCTGTATACCTTTAAAAAAACACAATCAGCCTGTGAACCTTTTAGCAACAAGATGTTATTTCAAGTTCTGTTCTACAGAGACCTGCCAAGCATTTGACTTACTACTCACCTCACCCTCACTTCATGTTTGGAGAATTGAATAGGGCAGCGATGGCTAACGTTTTTGTCATCCTGTGCAGAAAGCGCGCACCACACCCATAATGCAATACGCACATGACCCTCCCCCCACTCCACGCCCCCTGTGCATGCGTGCACGCCAATCGCCGTGCCCCGTTTTGAGCCTACCAGGACTTCCTGAAGCCTCCTGGGACCAAAAACGGTGTGTGGGACCAAAAACGGTGTGTGTGTGTGGGGGGGGTGCACTGCAACCCCCTGCATGACCCCTCTGACCCCATGCATGCACACACATCTCTGACATGCGCCCCACTCCCCGCGCGTGTGTGGCAGAGTCCTGAAAATCAGCTGGCCGGCAGGAGGCGCATGTGCATGCGCAATGGAGCTGAGGTGGGGTGATGGTTCTCGTGCCTGCAGAGAGGGCTCCGCATGCCACCTTTGGCACACTTGCCATAGGCTCGCCATCATGGGGAGAGGGGAGAGGTCAGATTGTGATTTGGACATACAAGAAAGCTGAGCGGGAAGAAAACCCACCAAAGTTTTGTGAGACTACCTTTCCAAATGTATCCCCTTCTTTCTCCCTATCGTTTCAAGAAGGGCAAGGGAACTGCGGGACATAACAGTGAGCCCTTTTGAGGCCGAGAAAGCAGTGAACTCTCTTGTTGCTGCTTCCTAGGCACTGTAGTTACCATGATGGATTCCATCCTTCAATACAGCCACATGGCTTCTGGACCTGTTACCTTTCATGGTGGGAGTGGTGCGGGAGACCTTCTTCCTTTGCCTTGGAGACATTGACAGTCCTGGCTGCAAAGAGAAGGAAGAGAAAGTCCTAAGAGATACAAAATGCCAAAATTCAGGTGCAATGTATAATCTTCCAGCCATGTGTTGCATCTTAGCTCTGGCTACTTGCAGAAGGAACCAAGAATGAATGAAGAAAAAAAGTCCTTGAAGACCTGGAGTTCCAGCTTCTTCTTTGTGATGGGCACATAATCTGGTGATTACCATTTTCTTGGCTCATGCCTTTGCTTGACAAGCTAGAACCAGCCCAAGCCCTCTTAGCTTGTATTCCCTTTTTTCAAGTTTATGATCTGCAGAGGTCTATAATTCTCCCCATTCCCATGGAACAATGGGGAAAAAACATAAGAGCAGGGGTGAAATTCAACCGGATCAGACCAGCTCAGGTGAACCGATAGGGATGATATGAATCATTTCGCCGAACTGGTAAAAATCACCCCTGGTTGGCCCTGCCCACACCCGCCCAGTCGCCTGCTCAGTCACGTGCTTGCTGCTCGCTCAGACCTTTCAGTCGCTCAACCCGCCCACCCAATCCAAACGTTTCTCCCACCATTCACAGCGGAGCTGCTGCAACCTGTCCCTTTGAGGTAGTCTCGGGGAGGGAAGGGGCCGGGTGGAACCATAAAGGGAGCAGCAGCTCCACTGTGAATGGAGGGAGAAAAGTTCGGCTTCTCTTTGCCACAGCATTCACTATGAGCCCTTCTCGTGCTCATACACCAGTGGTGGGTTGCAGGCGGTACGCCCTGGTATGTGTGTACCGGTGCCTGCTGGAAACAGCAGCCACCGTACTGGAACGGTGCTTTGGAGGGCCCACCCACCCGCCCTTGTTCCTTACTTGTATTTGAAGGAGACAGGCCATTTGCGCACGCACGGGCAGCATACGGCACCTGCACAATGCTTTGCCGAGCAGCAGGAGCATAATAGGCGGTGGGTGTGCATGCATGCACAGCGCGTGTGCCCATGGTGCACGCCTGGCTTCTGTTGCAGTGTACCAGTTGCAGCGGGAGCCAAAATCCACTACTGTCATACACACATTTTTCCTACCGGGTTCTGTGGGCGTGCTTGGTAGGGGAGGGGAAGGGTCATGTGACTGAGTGGGCATGGGCGTGAGTGACATTGACTTGGCCACGCCCACTCAGTCACAGGAAAACCCCCACCCCCACCCCCAAGCTTTGCCCACAGAACCAGTAGGGAAAAAATCTGAATGTCACCCCTGGAAAGAGTATAAGGTTTTTGTCTAGTTTGAGCTCTTGTCCTTTCAGAATCAGACATGGAGATCACTTCAGAAATACAATTGAGGCTACAAGATCAAGGTTGGGAAAATCTAGAAAACCACAGAGAGGCAGCAAAGGGCTAGATTTCCTGTACTTCTTTGCTGCCAGCTAGTGTTCACTGGGAGACTTTAAGTAGCCGTAAAATTAATTCCATCTTTTCCCATTATTAAAGCTTATTAATTTGAGCAATGACAGTAAAACACGTTTCACTCCAATGAAGGCTTTGTGTGTGGCACTCTAGGAACTAGTGCTCCGGTCTTCCTGGCATGCTGAAATTTCATCTTTCACTTTTAGTTCTTAGTAAACATTTTTTTAATGGGAAGCATGGACATTCATATAGGAAATGTATCCCCCCCCCTCCTTCCATCATCATCCTGAATAGTTTTCATGTATCACAATATTATTGTGCTAAATGCATAAACTGACTCTATTGTTCCAAGTCTGAGAAAGTGCATACCTTCAGAAGCGGGTTGGGAATCCGGTCTTCATCGATTTCTAGGGTGAAAAAATAGGGACAGAGAAGGAAAAGTTAGGAAGAAGAATACGTTAAAGGCATGGTAAAGCCAACACACCAAATCTTAGAACTCCAGGCTACTTTTGCAATAGAAATATCTTTTCACTGTCTCCCTGGATTTTATTGATTTGTATTCCATTTTTATTACTTCTACAAATAGTTCAAGGTGGCAAATATATCCTCCTGTTTCCCCCACAACCACCACCATGTGAGGTGAGTTTGGCTGGGAGAGAGGTCACCCAGAGCTGACTTTCACAGCTACGGCAGAACTAGAACTTACAATCTCTTGGTTTCTAGCCTGATGGGCAATGCACTTGTTGTTACAGTAGAGAGGAGACAGAGGCTGTTCCCATATGTGACTCAAGAAGTGCATGAAAGAACTAGCTGCAACTTCTGCACTTCTCCTTTGTGCTTCTCTCTGCGTCACCTGGGGTCCTTCAATGCGCTGGACCACCCATCCCGTTGATTAATCATTAAGCATCATTACTAAGATTTGGCAATGCTGGAGAATTCACTGGTTAACTTAGGTAGCTGTATTTTTTTGGGGGGGGGGGCAGTTTTCATATATTTCTATTATTATTAGGGTTGATCACCCAGTCAGCCAGATGTTTCGACTGGATTTGGCATTTTTGTCATCTTTTGAGTCTGCCTGTCTGATTAGCTCTTTCTGTGCAATTTTTAAGATAAATAAGAAATATCATTGGGGGAGGGGAAACACCTCTGGAATGGTATAAAGGTGAAGAGTAAGGCTATTCTGTATCCTGAATCTGTGGCTACAGTAAGCAAGGAGAGACCATCAAGGATAGACCATGCGCTAACGACCCCCCCATCTGTACATTCGTGTGCGATCCCCATGCATGTGAGGCGGGATTTTCACCCTCCCCGGGATCCGGAGGCTTTCCTGAAGCCCAGGGAGGGCAAAAATGGCCCTCCCCCGGCAGCTGGGGAAGGGGCTCGTGCATGCGCAGGTGGGGAGGTCGCTCATGAGCACACATGTAGGTGGGCACGCACGCGCGATAGTGCGCACACACTCAGTTTTGACACACCTTTAGAAAAAGGCTCGCCATCACTGATCTAGAGTCTTAAAGCTACCACCAGCCAAAGAGCCTTTCTATGGTCCAGCCCTCTCCCAGAAAAATGAAATATCCTAGGAAATATTGAAAAGGCAGAATATTTCTCTGGATGTGAAAAGAAAGAAACATGTTTTAAAAGACAGAATAGTTGCCTGTAGCTTTCTGCCCATCCCCAGTTAATGGGCCATTGAGATGGCCTGGCTAGCTCACTTTACATAATAAAGACTTCACCAGCAGCTACAGAAAGGCATGATAATATACTCAACTGACCACAAGGCACCTGAGAACTCATCACAGCCTAGAGAGTAGCCCCCTGCATGGCCCCATAGGAGTCTGACAACCAATTAGAATACATTTCTTACACAGGAACAGGAAACAGAGAGGTGGGACTAAACAGGGTATAAAAAGCCTAGCAAGCCCCTTCCTCAGCCCTTCTCTTCTTCTCCACCAACATAGAAGCATGTGATCACCTTTTCTGTTCAGGGCTCAAGCCATGTGGCCCTGTCCAACAATAAACCATCATTCCAAGCAGCCTCCATGTCTCCAGTGTCTTTTTCCCCACTTGGAGCTGAACCCAGAAGGACATTTCTTTCAACAGTCCTTAAGGCCCCTCCTGACCAGGACAGCTGAAAGCTGATGGCCATCCTTCCTGCCACTTGGAGACAGATGTCAGCTGCTCTGTAAGGGAATGGGACAATTTGACACAGCCTACTCGCCATGGCCAACTCGCTGCGGGAAACAACTTGCTGCGGTATAATTTAACAATTATATTTGATCATTTAAAATAAATTAAAAAACATATTTTAATTTTTGCCATTCACATTTCATTCCGCCCCTCCTTTTTGATTTTGAATAATGATTTTATCCCACCATTTCTTTGTTATTAGTGTCGCTTTTGTCCAGCAGGGAGTTGCTCTATGGCAGTGTTTCTCAACCTTGGCCACTTGAAGATGTCTGGACTTCAACTCCCAGAATTCCCCAGCCAGTATTCGCTGGCTGGGGAATTCTGGGAGTTGAAGTCCAGACATCTTCAAGTAGCCAAGGTTGAGAAACACTGCTCTATGGCGAGAGGGTCGTGGCAAGTTGTCCTGCAGCGAGTTGGCTGAGATGGTTGTGTCAAGTTGGCCACGGTGAGTTGGCCGTCGCGAATTGTCGCAGACCTCTTCTGTAAGCCCTCAAATAGGCACACGCCACTTTTAAGACAACTCCAAGAATCTCCTCCTAACCCTAAGCCTTGCCTATGTGTATTTGATGTTGTTCCTCTTTGCAGCCCTCAGTCCCTATGAAATGCCAACTGTGGCTGTTGCCCACCCCAACTTAACAATAACGAAGTAACCCGACCATCTTGATGCTTGCCCCATCTCAGTAGACCGTTGCCCAAAAGCTAGAGTAAAACAAGCAGGTTTTCCAGAAGCTTCAATGGCAATGGCAGTTATGGCAGTTAGACTTATATACCGCTTCATAGGGCTTTCAGCCCTCTCTAAGCGGTTTACAGAGTCAGCATATTGCCCCCAACAACAATCCGGGTCCTCATTTTACCCACCTCGGAAGGATGGAAGGCTGAGTCAACCCTGAGCCGGTGAGATTTGAACCGCCGAACTGCAGAACTGCAGTCAGCTGAAGTAGCCTGCAGTGCTGCATTTAACCACTGCGCCACCTCGGCTCTAAAGGATTAAAAAGGGATTCAAGGATTAAAAAGGGAGCAAAACTTCAATTCTGGCCCACCAATGAGTAGCTAATCCTATCCACCTGCTCAACTGCAGCCCGTGATCTTTTCCCCCCCGGGGATCTCAAAGTTGGCTTGGCTCACGAAGGGCTGGATGGGGCAGCAGGTGTCATGGGATGTATCTACCAAGCCCTGGTTAGATGCTGCCTGGAAAAACACCTGAGGCTATTTCCCACAATCTCGCCGCTTAAGCACCGGCCTCTGCAATTTGCTGGATCCCTGCCGGGAGCCTGTGATTTTATTTGTCAAAGTGCCTGTCGTGCTTGATTACGCTGCGCTTTTGAGATTTTTAGGATGACTTATGCCGACTGCGGAATAGCATTGCTGGCAGCACCTCCACGCTTGAGTCATTTATTACATTATGATGGAGTTTTATTATTGTTTTATTAGTTGTCAGCTCTGTTATGGGTAAGGTGGGCCAACTGGCCCTACAGAAATTGAGCATGTGAAGCTTTCCATGGTGATAAACCTTTTTATTGCCAATAGAACAAACGGCAATTTGAGGTACAGCAGTAAAGAGCCTTGGCTAAATTGTTAGCTCTTCCCGGGAGGAGACCTCGAGAACAATGGGGCAATCTAGTTTCTGCAGGTAGCTGAATGCTATGCTTTTTTATTTTAACTAGCTGATCACCTTTTCCTCCCTTCTTTTTACAACCAAGCTGGTATTACTGGCCTGCCTGTTTCAGCCAGCAGGGCAGACGAACGGGAAGTATAGCCTGAATGTTAACTCAAAAGACCAAAGAGCAATGAGTGAAGTCGAGTGGGATAAAAGGAGGCAAAGGTAAATGTTCCACTCGCACATATGTGCTAGTCGTTCACGATTCTAGCGGGCGGTGCTCATCTCCGTTTCAAAGCCGAAGAGCCAGCGCTGTCTGAAGACGTCTCCGTGGTCAGGTGGCCGGCATGATTAAACACCAAAGGCATACAGAACTCTGTTACCTTCCCACCAAAGGTGGTCCTTATTTTCCTATTTGCAATTTTACACTCTTTCGAACTGTTAGGTTGGCAGAAGCTGGGACAAGTAATGGGAGCTCAATCCGTTATGCGGCGCTAGGGATTCAAACCGCCGACTTTCTGATCCACAAGCTCAGCGTCATTTGCAAAGATATTTAAAGGTCACTTGACATGGCCCAACTCACTGCGGCAAATTCACTACAGCCAACTTGCCACGGGACAACTTGCCACGGCCACTTCACTGAGGAATAATTCACCATGGGACAAAAGTTACATTAGTATCAAAGAAATGGTGCTATATTCATTAAATAAAGGATGCAAAAGGAAGGACAAAATGAAATGTGAATGACGAAAATTAAAATAAATTTTAAATTATTTTAAATAATTAAATTCAATTGTTGGATTGTCTGGCGGTGAGATGTCCCATGGTCAGTTGGGCATTGCAAGTTGTCCCATCCCATCCCTCGGCTTCTCTTTCAATTGTTGCCTCTTGTTATTGAACTACTTCTATACCATATCTTACCTTTCAATGGCTAAATTAAAATTAAGCGTGAGCCCTGGTAAATTGAATTGAATTGAATTTATTATATTTCTATGCCGCCCTTTTCCCAGAAGGGACTCAGGGCGGTTCACAACCCAAGTCAGGGGGGGGGGGATAGGGGATACAAATAGGGGGGAAAAAAGACATAGACAAACAATACCACAATTTTAAAAACAACTCAACAGGCACACCATTCGAGCGGGGACAGGAACTCATCAGCCCCAGGCCTGTCGGAACAGCCAGGTTTTAAGGGCTTTGCGGAAAGCCTGGAGGGTGGTGAAGGTCCGAATCTCCACGGGGAGCTCGTTCCAGAGGGCCGGAGCAGCCACAGAGAAGGCCCTCCTCTGGGTGGTCGCCAGTCGGCATTGGCCAGTGGATGGAATTCGGAGGAGGCCTAATCTGTGGGATCTAATGGGTCTTTGGGAGGTAATTGGCAGCAGGCGGTCTCTCAAGTACCCAGGTCCAATACCATGAAGTGACGACTAGCACCTTGAAGCGTATCCGGAGACCAATAGGCAGCCAGTGCAGCTCGCGGAGGATAGGTGTAACGTGGGTGTACCGAGGTGCACCCACAACCGCTCGCGCGGCTGCATTCTGGACAAGCTGAAGTCTCCGAATGCTCTTCAAGGGCTGCCCCATGTAGAGTAAAAGGAGAGGCAAAGTCAAAGGCTAAGAGGGGAGGGAAGCAAATCAAGTTATTTATTATTTGTTTGATTTACAGTTTGCCTTTTATTCCAGGAGCTCAAAGTGACATATAAAAAAACTCTCTCCTCCCATTTTGCCTCTTACAACAACCCTGTAAGGAAGGCTGGGTGAAGCAAAACCAATTTGCCTAACGTTGCCCCCTGGAGGAGGATGGATTTGAACCAGGCTCTCTCAAGCCTGAGGTCAGCACTTGAGAATGGCTATAACAGTCTGCTTCTCTTTACAGGTAGACTTGGAGTACAGTGATTCTCATGTTTAGAATATTGGATTGGAGTTTAGCAAGCTCGCGTTTGAGACCCATGTGCTGCTGTGGGCTGGGTGAGCTCCCATCCTTTGGACCAGCTCCTGCTGGGGGCAGGAAAGGAGACCCAACTGTGCGTCCCCAGGGAAACGGTGAGGTCGCTGGCTAATCCTTCCAACCCGGGAGCCTCTCAAGGCTTCTGACACAATTGTGATGCCATACAGGTAGCCCTCAAGTTATGACCTGCAACCGTCACAACTAATGACAGTTATTAAGTGGGTCATCATGTGATCAGACCTGATATTACAACTTTTTGTAGAGGTCATAAATGTTCACTAGGGGGTGGTTTTTGCCAGAAACTGGCAGCAAATGTCAGTTTCTGGCAAAATGATCATAAATCATAGTCGTAGGATGCTGCTGCAGATAGCTGTGTAAGCGGGCTGGTTGCCGAGCACTCAAAATGCAATCATGTGGGAGGATGCTGGATCTTCAAAGGTGGGTCATATAAGTAGCATTTTTGGGGGTGTCTCCCCAATTTGAATGGTCGCTAAGCAACCAGTCATAAGTCAAGGACATGCGGAACCTTGATCGGGTGAAACTAATCACCTCCAGATTGAAATATTTTGACCCGATTTGTTGCTGAAAGATTATTTGAAATTTCAAAACCTACCCAGAACTCTTCACAAAATGGGCATTTCGAAGGCCCTTCCTCCACCGGGGCTGCTCTGGGCTGGCACCATGCCTCAGTATTAATAACCTTGCTGGCCTCAGGCAGCCAAACCAGCCATTGCACGAATTGGCAGCTGAACTAAAGCTAAGAGGGTCTTGGAGGTGGACCAGGAGGTGGACCAGGTGATAATTGGCAGGATGTCTGGCCAATCTCCACCTCCCAACTGTGACATCCTTGGAGCTCCGGGGTCTCCTTCTACCAGGCTTTTTTGCAGGCAGACCAGCTTCTTTTTCTTTTTCTCTCCCCCCCCCCCTACTGCAAGACCAAATGTGGGGATGAAGCAAGGACAGGGGGGGGGGTGTCTCTCACTCGGAGGACAACTTTTTCACCCGTCTTTTAGAAAGCTGGAGAAAGTGCTGGTGAGCTCAGGAATCGCCTCCAACTTTGGTTGGAGAAATGCTCCAAATTGTGAAAAGGAAACAGAGGTTAATGTTTACCAGAACTCACTGGAGTTTAAATGTCCAGGTTTAAATCCCAGGGTTCAATAATCCCTGTGAGGAAGCAACAAATATTTTTGAACCTTTCTCAGGTCCATGCAACTGAATGAACCTGATCTGGTGGTTGGGGACAATATGCTGATTGTTTAAGCTGCTTAGAGCAGGGGTGAGCAGCTACGGGTTCGCCCGAGTTTGGGAGAACCCGTAACTAAAGTTATGGCTGTTTCGGAGAACCTCAAAATTCCACCCCTGGCTGGCCCCTCCCACCCCGCCCCTCCCAGGAGTCTCCAAGCAGCTCGTTTTGGATGTAAAGTAAGTGCATGGCTTGCGCAGAGGCTCGAAGAGGGGAAAAAATGGGCCTCCCGGAAGTTCCGGAAACGGGCCTCCAGAGCCCGGGGTAGACCGTTTTCGCCATCCCAGAGGCAAGCCTCTGGAGCCTGGGGAAGGCGTAAACCAGAGGTGGGTTCCTACCAGTTCGCACCTATTCGGTAGAACCGGTTCGTCAAATCTACCGGACCGGTTAGAAGAAGTTCCACCAGTGGACCCGGAAAGCAGGCCACACCTACAGAAGAGGTTCCAAAATTTTTTGAAACCCACCACTGCTAAAGGGTTAGGGGTGCAAGGATCTTGTAACTTGACAGCTTTAAGACTTGCATGCTTCAATGCCAGAGTTCCTGAGCCAACGTGACTGGAGGAGGAATTCTGGGAGTTGAAGTCCACAAGTCTTAAAGCTGTCAGGTTTGAAGACCCCTAGTTTTTTTTTTTCTAAAGGGTTAGGGGTGCAAGGATCTTGCAACTTGACAGCTTTAAGACTTGCATGCTTCAATGCCAGAGTTTCTGAATAGCTACTTGGACCGATCTAAGTACTAATTCATAAATTCATATCCGGTCACATGGGCGGCAAGCCACTCCCATCCAGTCACATGTGTGGCAAGCCACTCCCACAAAGGAGGCCACACCCACAGAGTAGGTTCAAACAATTTTTGAAACCCACCACTGGCGTAAACGCATGCCCCAGCCTAATCAGGAAGGTGATTAGGCCACACCCACCATGGCCACGCCCACCCAGCGATTGGGCAGAGAACCCATTGCTGAAATTTTTGAAGCCCACCCGTGGCTTAGAGAGGCAGGAAAGCACAGGGAAGTGGTATATAAGTTTAAGTGCTATTGCTATTGTTACCTGGGCAGTCAAAATTTGGATGATTACAATACTGCAGCAGAGGGTTGCTGTCTGTATCTCTTTGTGATCATCTGGTGGTCTTGCAGGCCCAGATCTGGAAGCCCCAACCATGTTCTCAAAATGTTGGCGACAAAATTAAGCCTCTTGTATTAGACCTCGTTTGACTGTCGTAGGAGTTTGCACAATTCCCTCTCCCACGTAATATACCTAATCAGGTTTCGATTTGACTAGGCAACCCCTGACCTCTTGGCTCATTGCTCCAGAGATATTCCCTTATCTAAGCAGAGGAACAAATTAACCACAGACGGGTATTGAAACAACAACAGTGAGAACAGGGGCGGGTTCTAATTTCCTGCCCATTTCCCCATCGACTTTGCTGTGGAAAGTTGGCAGGCAGTGCTGGAAATTAGGATCATGTGACCACTGTTAAAAAGGAAAAAGCAGTATCTCAGGATGGCATGGCAGTGGCCACAACTTTGCCAACGCAGCTGGTCTAAACATCGTTGGAATTTCAATCTTGTGGGAGTAATGGTTTTGGGACACGTTAGTGTTAACTTAGCATATTTGAAGTATACCTGGATCTAAAAATTGTCACCTTCACTCAGTTGAAGGTGACAAACAGACAAGGGAGTTGCAGTAGTACATAAATAGTATGCAGTAGACTTCTTTTGTTGCATTATTCATTCATTCGTTTTTTTTAAAAAAAGCTCTTCTTTCTTCTTATTATGTTTTTTCCCCAAACCACTGCAGGAAGAAGCAGAGTTTCTTGATAAACTAGGCAGCTACCATTTTATTTATCCACAATACTTGAAAACAGGCATTATCTAATTGCAGCTGCCACAGAATAGTATCTCTCCAGGGACAGATTGTTACAATTTATAATTGTGCTCCCAATTAAATAATGTAAAACAGACTGAAATCATAGGAACTTCAGGGGCATCTGCAGTTGTGTGTGTGTGAGAGAGAGGAGGGGAGGGAGAGGGAGAATATGTGAGAAAGAGAAAAAGAAAGAGATAAATAATGTATGTGAGAGAATGTGTGTGTTTATGTGAAAGAGAGAGAAAGAGAAAAATATGTTTGTAAGAGAGAGAGGAAGAGAAAGAGAAATAATATGTTTGTGTGTGAGAGAGAGAATGTGTGAGAGAAAGAGAAAGAAAGAGAAATAATGTTTGTTTGTGTGTGAGAGAGAAATGTGCGTGTGAAAGAGAGAAAGAATATCTGTGGGGGAGGGAGAAAGAAAGAGAAAGAATGTGTATGTGTGTGTGAAAGAGAGAGAGAGAGAAATAATGTGTATGTGAAAAAGAGAGAAAAATGTGTATGGGATAGAAAAAATGTGTGTGTGAGAGAGGGGGGGAGAAAGGGAGGGAGGGAGAAATGTGTTTGTGAAAGAGAGAGAAAGAATATGTATGTGGGAGGGAGGGAGAAAGAAAGAATATGTGTGAGAGAGAGAGAGAGAAAAAGAAAGAAATAATGTGTGTGTGAAAGAGAAAAATGTGTACGGAATAGAAAAAATTGTGTGTATATGTGTGTGTGTAAGAGAGAGAGGGAGAGAGAGAGAGAGGGAGGGAGGGAGGGAGAGAGGGAGGGAGGGAGAGAGAGGGAGAGAAAGTCAAGACAAAGTTTCTGACTGTCCGATCAAAATCCCACCCTTTTTTATGTGCATTATAAAAGGGTGGGGATTTGATCTTATGTGCCTTGCGTATGGACTCATAAAATGGGTAGGACTTTTAAGTTTGCAATCACAATTGCTACATTGATTATTTTGACACACAGACACCCCGCGAATACCCTGATGGACATTGAAGGAACTGTATGTACATAAAATGACGGTTGCTGAAAAGATCTTCATAGCTGTCCATTTTATTTGTTTGCTACAAGAACAGCAAAAAAAATTACGACTATATTTCATATTCCAAAAACTCCCTTAAAGCTCAATGTCAAGATAAATATCACACTTGTACAGGGAGAAGTGGGACAAAGCTTCTGAAAGCTATTTCACTTGTCCTTGGTGACATCAACCCACAGACAACTTGACTGATTATGAATCACCACGATGTCATCTTGTTTAACATCATGATCTGATATGAAGATGTGACTCTTCCCAGGAAGATGATGACCTAGGTTTGTTTTTTTAAGAAAAGAAAAACTGAGCCAAAGAAACAGACCAAGGTCCAAACAATATCGGACCTGCCTTTAAAACAAGAATACGCTTTTGTTGTTTAAAGGGATGGTGGTGATGGTTGAGAAGTTTTCCTCCTAAAAAGTCTTCCTTCTGCTCTGAAAAGCTAAGCAACAAACACCGAAACACAACCTGACATATTCTACACTGTCTAAAAGGTACGTAATTTGGAGCATCTCTTGTCACCCAGGAAACATACCAGGATGTTACCATGGGAACTAGAATTCTGCCGGACTGCCAGGCTCCCCGCTTCTTGACTCTTCCAAAAGCAGCAAGTAGTTCCTAGCTCCCAATGCCACTTTTAAGTTAATCAGCCTAATGGACAATATGCTAAATTAATAGAAAGGTTGGGACTTGGGGGCAAGAAGGAGAACTGAGAAGACTATCTTCAAGTGGAATCTTTGGGAGCTGCAATCACCCATTTTAACAATAAGCAAAACACACGTTAACAATCAAGCCCTGTAAGATTTAAAAAAAAAACAGTTCAAAGTCAGCAACCGCTTCAGATTTTCAGATTTCAGATTTAGTTTATTTGTATGCCGCCCTTCTCCGGGAGGGACTCAGGGCAGCGAACAACTCCGAAGGGGAAAAGGGGACACAAACACAATACACATAATTAAAATACACAAGAGTCATACAGCCCTACAAGTCGAGAGGGGAGGGGAACTCATCAACCCCAGGCCTGCCGGCACAGCCAGGTTTTGACGGCTTTCCGGAAGGCCTGGAGAGAGGTGAGGGTCCGAATCTCTGCGGGGAGTTCTTTCCAAAGGGCCGGAGCTGCTACAGAGAAGGCCCTCCCCTGGGTGGTAGCCAGATGGCATTGGCTGGTAGACGGAACCCGGAGGAGGCCGACCCTGTGCGATCTAATGGGTCTTTGGGAGGTAATTGGCAGCAGGCGGTCTCTCAAGTACCCAGGTCCAATACCATGAAGGGCTTTATAAGTTACGACTAGCACTTTGAAGCGAATCCGGAGACTGATCGGTAGCCAGTGCAGCTCGCGGAGGATAGGTGTAACGTGGGTGTACCAAGGTGCACCCACAATCGCTCACGCGGCTGCATTCTAGACGAGTTGTAGTCTCCGAATACTCTTCAAAGGCTGCCCCATGTAGAGCAAATTCAGTATATTGTGACACTGTCCCCCTGACCACATTCTTCTGTGACCTTCAACCAAGCATGGTAGAACATCAGTTTTTCCTTTTGGCAACTTACGTGGATGCATTCATCCTTGGAGGTTTTTTTTATAGGGGGTAAGGGGACAAGGTGGAAGTAGTCTTCCATTTCTTTCATCCAAGGGGTTTGTTTTGACTCCCCAACCTAGTCTACAGTTTTGGAGTCTCCTGATTTTCTCCTTAGCTTTTTTTTTTTTTTTAAGCAGTCAAGTTTGGCTAGGTGCTGCCACCTGCTAGCGCAATAACATCTTTAAAAAGTCTACTAAAACTTGCCATGGGTAACAGAAGAAGCACCTGTGGGCCAAGTTGGAAACAAACAAAGGGAAATACAGTTCACACACCTTCTTCAAAAAAAAAATGTCTGTGGAGATTCTCAGCCATCCAGGTTGTCTCAAAGGTGCTTTTTCAAAAGTCAACTGGATGGCTTTGTTTTCTTTTTGTCCTGATGAAGAAGAAAATGACATTTTGTTTCTCATCCAAGAAGCTTTATTAGTTCTGGCAGGATGGTGAGGTGATGAAAGGATCATATTGTTTTGAAGTAAACTGGTCATTAGCCAGAACTGATGAAGCTTCTTGGATGAACTACTACTACTACTACTACTACTACTACTACTACTACTACTACTACTTCTTCTTCTTCTTCTTCTTCTTCTTCTCCTTCTCCTCCTCCTCCTCCTCCTCCTCCTTCTTCTGAGGTGGCGCAGTGGTTAGGGTGCAGTACTGCAGGCCACTTCAGCTGATTGTTATCTGCAGTTCAGTGGTTCTAATTTCACCGGCTCAAGCTTGACTCAGCCTTCCATCCTTCCGAGGTAGGTGAAATGGGGACCCAGACTGTGGGGGCAATATGCTGACTCTGTAAACCGCTTAGAGAGGGCTGAAAGCCCTATGAAGTGGTATATAAGTCTTACTGCTATTGCTATTGCTATTGCTATTCTTCTTCTTCTTCTTCTTCTTCTTCTTCTTCTTCTTCTTCTTCTTCTTCTTCTTCTTCTTCTTCTCCTCCTCCTCCTCCTCCTCCTCCTCCTCCTCCTCCTCCTCCCCCCCCCACCTCAGGGGACCTTCTTTTAAAAAGTAAATAGAAGGCAAAGATCAGAGTGGGGGGACATGCACTAGTCCTAGATTTATAGATAACTGTATGCGGAATGATGATCTTTCTGGTATCCTGCCTGCTCATTTATAGATTTAGTACAGGAACAAGAAACAGAGGGTGGGGTTGGGATCTTTTAAGTACGGAGAGATTCCAACAGGTTTAATCCTGCCTCTTTGGATACTCCACATCTTTTTTCAATACTTCTTCTTTTGAACACCAGATCCTCAGATCGTGTTTAGTTGAACAGTAACAATGATGATCAGTGCGTAAAAAGATCTAGTAGGAGCCCCTATACCCACATTTCAGGGAATCTCCCTTCTTTATTTGTTATATTTCAGGTACAGTACATGTGTTTGGGTTGGGGGTGGATGCTCCTGTAAGTTTTAATACTTCAATGTTTATAAAAAAAAAACATTGTTTTTTTAAAATTGTAGATCTGCTCTGAGAAGGACAGGTCAGAGAGAAGACATTTGCTGACCTTACAAGGAGCAGCAATTTTGTATTTTTTAATGCATTTTTATCCTGCCTTTATTATTTCAACTAATACCGCAAGGTGGCAAACATGACTACTATTCCTTCCTCCTATTTTTCCCCTAAAACATCAACCATATGAGGTGGGCTGGGCTGAGAAGAGACTGATTGGCCCCAAAACACCCAGCTAGTTTTTGATGTCTAAGGCAGGAGTAGAATAAATTTCTGCAGATTTGTCTCCCCCTCCCTCTCTTTCTTTTAATGCAACTAACCTGCTATTCCTTGGGCAAAGGAGGGAAAAAAACACATATGCATGTGTGTGACTACATATACACACACATACAGACACATGTGATAATAATGGGAGGTCTTGCAAACAGTTCCGTCCTGCCTTGATTTTTATTCTTCCAAGGAATAATCAGGAATCTGATTTCAGCTTTAGGTTATTGCTTAAGCTGAAAAAGTGACCTATTGCTCTTCCATCTCCCCCTGTCTGAGACCCACCTTTATAGCATGGGAAATGTGATGCGGGCAAAGGCGCGGGGGGGTGGAGGGGAGCAGTGGAAGAGAAAGTCTGGAATGGCTCTCAAATGATCTCTGCTCCATTTAAAGATCAAATACAAGTGCCTGCTGGCAGAAGGAGGCGGGGTGTGTATCAGGCGGTAAGTTAAAAAAAGAAAAGGAGGGGAAAAAAACCCCACTCGCTGAAACTCTAATTGGAGTATGATACCGAGGCCTGTGTTGTTTGCAGGTGGGAGCCGCAATGTTGTTGTGTGCCCCCCCCCCCCCGGCAGCCTGTTGTGTGCAGTACAAAGACTTGGGATTCAGATGCGTGACAGATAGATTGCCCAGCAGGCATAACCTAAATGGTAGTTGGGTTTTGGATACGGCCTCAGTCAACCCTTGTTCTCAAAAGGGCATTTCTTCTAGGATGAAAAATACTGTTTATAGCTGTTTGTTAGGCAGCCCTGCACTTAAATGATTAAAATCAGGACAATTCAATTTTCAAAATGCGCATACAAGACTGGTGCTGGCTCCGTTCAATGCTGTTGCCAGTGACATGCTCTGTAAATGAATGGCTCAGAATCGGCACCTGTATTTCCTCTCGGAGTTTTGGGGTAGCTGGTTATGCTAGTGGATGACTCACAACCATGAGGAAGGTCTACATGGAGATTCTCAGTCATCCAGGACATGGTTGTCCCAAAGGTTTTTTTTTTTTTTCAAGAGGCAACTGGAAAAGAGCTTGAAAAAGAGGGGTCAAAGAGGCCATCTATGTCAAAACTGAACATCCTTCTCTCAACAGAGGGGGAGGGATACAACATCATCTATCTCCAGTCTACAACATAGTCCCTCCAGCAGTTCCAAGAAGGCTCCACACCCATTTCCACCACTCAGGGGACCCTGAGGACACAGATAAACCTCCGTGTGACCTTAAAGACCCACTAAAAGGATGCAAATGACCAGCTGTCTGCAAGGATTATAAATCCTTCCATTCTGCACCATCCAGTCGGAGCTGAAGAAGCTTCTTGGATGAGAAGCGAAATGTCTTCAAAGGAAAAC